>NW_028134187.1:0-59247 GCF_964662115.1 Mustela nivalis | reverse complement strand
GATGGAGGCTGAGCCTCGGGGTTAACACTGGGGGTGAGATGGTTTGTATACTATGCCGAGTAGGTGATGTAATACACTGTGGGGGCACAGGGAGCTACCGGAGGATTTCAAATATCAGAATCGTAACCATAATAGAGTATTTAATTGCATCCTAGCTTTCATCAAGGGTAAGATGCACTATAGTTTATGTTCGACTTGAGAGAGAAATGCTGTCAGTTAAAGTAAGATATGTCATCAAGTGCAAGGTGAGTGCCACCTTAAGAGATATTAGAATGGGGGGAGGAGGACAAATCTACAACAAGTAAATTGTGGTACTAGAATAATTAAGATAGTTCGAACACTTGGATCAACTAAAAAAGTGATTATTGCTTACCATGTGCCCCAAACTATATTAAGTCTTAGAACAAGAGACGTTCTCATCTTGATGCCCCGCAGCTGTTCGACCCAAGGTACAGAGGGCAGTAGCCAACGACCAGCAGGCCCCAAGTGCCATGTGCAGACTCTAAGAGCAACTGCCTTTGAGAGAGGAAACGCTTGAGAGTGGGCATTCTGAGGAAGAGCATTATTAGCTGGGAAGTAGGAAAATTGACACAGAATCAGAATTGATGCCCCTACGTGACAGAGTTGGTGAAACTTCCCTTCTCAGAGATCTTGAGGCTCCTCAGAAATGTATTCTTCATTTTGGACGAAACATTCAGGATAAATATGATCTGTTCGAGTTCCTGGGTCTCTCATCAGGACTGTTTCTTAGGCTTCACTGGCACAAGAAAAGGGTTTTGATAGTCCAGGGTATATCCTGATAAAAGTAAAGCACGGTATTTATGAAATCTAACCACTCAGAAGAGAACAACAATGCAGAGAAAGCTAACTAATTTAAAATAAACTTCCGTTAATTTTGATTGTTATAAACTTAAAATTGATTAATTTCCATATACAGAGTTTAAAATGTTCACAATTTACATTAAATATATATTCTGTGTATACCTTGGAAAAATTATACTGAAAATTGAAATTTAAATGATGTTGTATATAGCTGCAAGAAGCCGCCTGTCCCATTTCATCTTACTATATAAGTTGTGTCAGGTAATTTATAAAATCCCTACTGCATAACAAATCGATTTTTTTGTTGGAATGGGTAGTAATGTTTGTTCTTATTTCTAAATAAGAGTTGGTCTTTGAGTGCATCTATAACTTATTTTTCCTAAGTGGCTTCATGGTCTTGAACTGAGAAAGCTCAGAACATTAAACATCAAAATAATATAATTTGACATAATTAGACATCAAGGAAATGCAATTTAAATGACACTGAGATATCACTACACACTTATCAGAATGGCTAAAATAAAATATAATGACAAGACCAAAAGAAAAAAATATACCATTTGATGATACACAATGGCAAGTTGTACCATAACTTAACCATCTCAGACTAGTGTAGTGTTAAATTTGTTTTTCTCAGCAATATTTTGGGTCACTTACCACTTTTCAAGGATTTAAAGTACTATCATTTTACTTAAAACTGTGAAATTTGGTCAGTGTTAAATTTCAATTTATGTTAAAACATTCTGTAAACTGTGTTAAACTTTGACATTTCTTCCCTCTGTTCAGTGAATAACACTATATCATATTTTGAAAAATACACTAATTTTCATTTTGAAAAATATCCCTTTTTCCTCTTATGGTAATTATTGATATGAATTAATAGTAGAATTTGATATGGTTCCATATGACCATAAATACTTTATTGTATTTTATCAAATTTAATAATGAATATAATGTACTTCTTTGGACAATTTTTAAAGACCAGTCTACTCTTAAAAAAAAACAAATGGAGACGCACTTCTTCAGTTCACACAAATTTCATTTTATTATATATAACCTCAGATAAATTTCAACAAATCATAATTTATTAAAATTATGTCTACTTAAAAATCTCATAGAAGAGTAAAACCATCAAAAATAAAAATAAACACACACAACACACACACATCACCCATGTATTGGCAAATCACAATTGCTGTAAAAATACATTAGACATTCCACAGTTAAGGGCTTAAAATTTCCATCAGTGACAAAAAGATTTGTATCCAAATGGACTGATTTTCCAGAATCCAAGAAAAAGTCTCCTAGGGTTTATTTAAAGATAAATATTTGAACAAATACTTCTTAAATTTAGGAAATTCAGAACATACGATTAAAGAATATTTGCAGTGCAGACTATATTCAATCCGTCCTTCAAAATGTGCCTTTGAGTACATAATTCTGTTTTCTCTATCTAAATTGAGCTGTCCTCCAAGGACGTTTTCTAAAATGTGTGTCTCTGTGTGATAAATGTTCTAAGACCTAACATGCTTCATTGTATTTTTACTGTGCTCTCAAATTTAATCAATAATTTGGCTTGATGTATAATATCTAGTTTCAAATATCTTTTCCATCTATACAAACACCCAGCAGTCTCCTTTATATGCTACTACTATTGAGAATTCTGCTGTCAGTATTATTCTTGTACATTTTAGGTGATCTGTTCTTCTCTTGGGCATCATTTATGCTCTTCTCTGTTTTTGATATTCTTAAAACTCACCATAATATATATGAGTGTTTTTTTTAAAGATTTTATTTATTTATTTGACAGATAGAAATCACAAGTAGTTGGAGAGGCAGGCAGAGAAAGAGAGAGGAGGAAGCAGGCTCCCCACCAAGCAGAGAGCCCCGTGTGGAACTGGATCCCAGGACCCTGAGATCATGACCTGAGCCGAAGGCAACGGCTTAACCCACTGAGCCACCTAGGTGCCCTATATGAGTGGTTTTTGGTGTGTGTGGTTTTTGTTTTGTTTTGTTTCTGATTTCTCATGTTTGGCATCATTTTAAGTCTGGTATCTTTTATCTTTCTTTAATTCTCCAAAATTTATCTCAGTACTTATTTAAATATTTTATTTTTTTTCTCTTCTGCTGCATTTGGGCAGAAGTCATTAATTTGTTTGTTTGTTTGTTTTTCCCAACTCACTTATTCATTTTACAGCTATATTCATCTTAGTCTCCATTTATTGTATTCTTTATTTCAACAATTTTCACTTAATTTATATTCACAGTATAGTATCTTTCTTTTCTTTGTATATGTATATCATTATTTTATCATATACTTTTAAGCTATTTTTTTAAATATTTTATTTACATATTTGACAGTGAGAAATCACAAGTAGGTAGAGAGGCGGGCAGAGAGAGAGGAAGGGAAGCAGGCTACCTGCTGAGCAGAAAGCCTGATGTGGGGCTTGATCCCAGGACCCTGAGATCATGACTTGAACTGAAGGCAGCGGCTTAACCCACTGAGCCACCCAGGTGCCCCTGTTAAGCTATTTTTTTAAAAGTGCATTCTTTTTTTTTTTAAGATTTTATTTATTTATTTATTTGACAGAGAAAGATCACAAGTAGACGGAGGGCAGGCAGAGAGAGAGAGAGAGAAGCAGACTCCCTGCTAAGCAAAGAGCCTGATGCAGGATTTGATCCCAGGACCCTGATATTATGACCTGAGCTGAAGGCAGTGGCTTAATCCACTGAGCTACCTAGGTGCCCCTGAGCTATTTTTTAAATTCCTGTTCCAATAACACTTGGATTGCCATATAAAGTTAACCACATCATCTTTTTTAGGTAGGTAATTGTACTTTTTATGTGCATAGCTATTTTGGTCCATGAGTTCAGCTCCTCTTAGGATCATCAAATCTCTGTAAAGTCTGGGTATTCTAAGATTTTCTAAGCAACAATAAAATACATTGAAACCTGGTAGCTTAATTGTAATAATGTTTTCTTTCTCAATCATTCACAATAGCATTACATTCTGAGTAGCTTCTTTTTTTTTTGCAGCTATAGTCTTTGGAAAAACTTGAATTGTGATATCACTGTGATAATGTGAATTAGTCAGGGTTTTTCAGAGAATCGGGAAGAGAAAGAAAAAATGAAGATATTCTCCAGGGCCAACTCTAGAAGTGACTATTAAAACATCTGTCCAAATTCAATTGAACAAAACTCAGAAATGCCATCTCCAGTGAAATACAAAGAAGATTATATATAGTTCTGGGCACGCACATCTCATTTGACCCAATGATGTACATCAATGAAAGACTGAAGGCCAATCACCACTCCATGGGAGAATTTAAAAATAAATTTACTAATGAGGCCAAGAATTCAGAATCACAAATACTTCAGATCTAATAATAACTGCCTTCACTTGATGTTATTCTATAAGATAAATCCTACAATCAAGTTTTAATTTTAAATTCTTACAATTTTAAATTCTTAAATCCTTATGAAGAAGCATCATTTGGAGGGAACAGTTTTCATAATTTAGCATCCATAAGCCTTTTTTTAAGATTTTATTTATTTATTGGACAGAGAGAGAGAGAGAGAGATTACAAGTAAGCAGAGAGGCAGGCAAGCAGGGAGGGAAGCAGGCTTCCTTTTGAGCAGAGCCCGATGTGGGGCTGGATCCCAGGACCCAGAGACCATGACATGAGATGAAGGCAGAGTCTTAACCTACCACCCAGGTGATGAGAGAGCCCCTCAGGTGCCCCTCATCCATCAGCCTTAATTGCTTGGAGGAAAATGTGTGGATGAATAATGCCTTAGGGAGCTAATCTCTCTAAAGAATTTTCAAGTCTTTACCCCTTCAAGGTTTTTGCACAGTTCTGATAGCCTCTAGACATCCAGCTGATTTCTACAGTGACAGGCTTGTTAAAAACTGTCCTCAAACCAGGAATAGATCTTGAAACATACCAGTCAAGAGCAACTTTGAGTCTTTTAAGGAATTTATCATCATTTCTTTGTTTTTGGTTCATATCCGAAATAGTTCTACATTACACTTGCATAATTTCTCCAGAGCTGACTTTGAAGGAGGCATTCAGTTCCAGCTAGTTCCGTATTTTTGCAAGAACTATAATTCTATATAAAAAAAGAACATATTTTAGAGCGCCTGGGTGGCTCAGTGGGTTAAAATCTCTGCCTTCGGCTCAGGTTATGATTCCAGGTACCTGGGATTGAGTCCCACAGTGGGCTCTCTTCTCAGCAGGGAGCCTGCTTCCATTCCTCTCTCTCTGCCTGCCCCTCTGCCTTCCTGGGATCTCTGTCAAGGAAATAAATAAAATTTTTAAAAAAACATATTTTATACCAGTTATTCATGTTTATTAACTAAGATATCACATTACAAATAATACAAACAGTTGCTCTTTATTAATACCTTCAACCAAGATCAAAAAAATATGTCATATTTTCTCCAAAAATTTTATATTATCTGATAGGTCAGATATATATAAAATTACATTTAAAGTTTTAAAATATCAGCAAATATTTTCATTTAAATGCAAACTTCAAAGAAAATCTACTTTTCCGAACACGACTTTTTATCCTACTTTTTTAAATTTTGTCGACAATGGATAAAATGTTTAGCGAGACTATAAAAGTTAGATCGAAAAAATGATTAATAGATGTAGGTTCAAAATATTATGTTCCATTAAAAATGATTTAGACTTTGATGAACATCTGTTTGGTAATATGTTTTATCCAGATACAGTAAATTAATGACATATATAAAATTATAGGGAAATGACACCTTCTGTTCCATTATGAGTAGAGCTTTTAAAATGCTATTTGTCACATCTTGTCATCTTCTTATTATGTAGCATTTAAAAAATGTATACTCTTTACTTTGAAGTCTTTTAGACATCTAAAATATGACATTCTATGGATTGTGTATGGATTCATTTATTGCCAGTTTGAACAAATACACATGCTTTGATTCAAAGGTAATAAATTCCTCTTATTTGGAAAAATGATGTTTATTTTTGTTCTCTCACCCTTAGCAGGTGGTTTCATTTTAGCACACTTCAGAGTTATAATTTCATGCCTATTAAAAACATTTATTATGATCTATATAGATGAATGAAACTTTTATTTTATTAAATTCTTTGCCAAAATATCTGTTATTTTTAAAAATGTTTTTCCTTTGAAGGGTTATTTTAGAGCATTCAGAGAGGATCTACGAGTGTGGTATTATGCAATTTTTAAGTAGGTATGAAATGGTTATTTATATGATTGTTTCTTTAAGGCTTATGTATATTGTCCATTATATGCTATAAAATATTTTGAAAGTGGGGCACCTGGGTGGCTCATAGGGTTAAAGCCTCTGCCTTCGGCTCAGGTCATGATCCCAGGGTCCTGGGATCGAGCCCCGCATCGGGCTCTCTCCTTGTTGGGGAGCCTGCTTCCTCCTCTCTCTCTCTCTGCCTGCCTCTCTGCCTACTTGTGATCTCTCTCTGTAGAATAAATAAAATCTTAAAAAAAAATATTTTGAAAGTAAATTTAAAATGTTTTACATAGTTTATTTTTTGGAAAAAATATTGAAATGACTTATGAAATTCAGTATACTCTCAACATTAATTTTTTCTGAAATTTACCAATAGTCTACTGAACCTATTATATGGCAGATATTACTTCAGACTACACTGGTAAATGAAATACATGGCTTTGTAGAACTTTTCTTTTAAAGGGTGAGACAATTAAAAGCTATAAACCTTGATAAAAGTTGCATAGTGTATTCAAAAATGATGATTACAATGGGGAAAAATAAAAATTAGATCAGGGTGAGAAAAATCAAGGTTGCTAGGCAGGGGATGGGGAGGTAAGAATTTTAATAGGAAGATCAGGGTAGTTACAATGAAGCTGACAACTGAACAAACGTATGGAAAGGTGATGAATTTGCCCAGAACTATCAGCAATAAGATCACTCCAGGCAAAGGAATTGGCTATCTTGAAGGCCATAAGGTTGGATCATGCCTGGCATATCTGAGGAATAGCAAGGAGGCCACTGTGAGGGACTGAAGAGTAGCAGGGAAAGAGGTCACAGAGGTCACATGAGTGGCTAGATCATGTAAAAGATTAGAAGTCATTGTAAAACTCTGGCTTTTATATTTGGAAATTTACTGTGTGATAGAATTTCTGCTAATAACTAAGAGTTCAAATGTCCATAAAATTTCAAGGATTCTTTTTCCTGTATGACAGAATAAAGAAAAAGAGTTCGTATTTCGCATGGTGTAACAAATGCTCGGAGATCCAAGTGTAGGAAGCTATGGGAGCACAGAAGAAGGCACTAAAATCACACCAATATATTTGATGACTGTGACTATATATAAAATTGTATTTTCAAGATTTTTTTTTTTTTTTTAGATTTTTTTATAGTCATGGAATCACACAGTATATACTATTCATTGCCGGGTTTTCTTTTCTCAGCATCATTACTTTGAGAATCTCCAATTGTAAATAGTTCATTTTGATGTTGAATAGTAATCTCTTTAATGAATAGATCATAATTTGTCTTTGCTCTATTGATGGACATTGATGAACATTTCCACTGTTTTCAATTCTTAAAATAAAGCTGCTACGAAATTCATATACAAACCCTTGTACGAACATAGCGTTTGTTTCTCTTGATTAAATGCCTAGAAGTAAAATGGCAATTTGTGTAACTGCAACATATTTTGCATTTAAAAAATTTTCAAACTATTTTCCAAAGTGATGGTATCATGATATATGCCAACAACAGTTTAGATTTTTTGTTGCTTCTCAATCTAGCTCAGACGAAGTACAATTAGCCTTTATAATTTTAGCCATTTTAATAGATATGTAAGCATGTCTCATTATGATTTTAATTTGTATTTCTTTAATGTCTAAATGTTGAGAAATTTGTCATGTGCTTATAAGCCATCCATATCCTTTTGGTGACATATCTCCTTCACTTCCTGGGTCTTTATGCAAATAACATGTCATAAATGAGATATAACCACGCAACACAAAATAAAATTAACTTTCATCCCAGCATTCTCCAATGGCTTTTACCTTTCTTGTATTTCTTTGTAACACTTATCACCATAAACCATCAATGATTATTCTATTACTGGTTTATTTCCTTATTGGAGACAGAGAGAAAGAGAATTGGGAGGGGGCGCAGAGGAAGAAGAAAACACCCCACTGCCTAGACAGCCTGCTGGGGAGTTACATCCCAGGACCCTGAGATCATGAACCAAGCCAAAGGCAGTCACTCGATGGACTGAGCCACCGAGGTGCCCCTCTATTATTGGTTTATTTCACTATTATATTTCAAAAGAATGCAAGCTCTTTGTGGTCAGGTATTTTATATGTTTTATTAATTGAAGTAGTCTCAGAAAGGTAGCTGGCAGATTGTAAGGGATCATTAAACTGTACTTTGTTGTTATTATTTGGCTCCTTTACGGGCTTTACCTCTTACGCTAGAAGTCTATCCTTCAGATGTAAGCAATAAGAATAGAGCCCTGCTGCCTGTTCAAATGAGTAAAAAGCCTGTATTAAGTGGATATTTTAAAAGCTAAATGAATGGCTTAATAGTTGTATATAGGGGGAAAGGGAACATATTTTCCACGGTTTAGAAGTGGAGTTCTTTTATAGAGTTCTTGTACAAGCCTACACTATTGAACAATAACGGGCAGTTGTACATTACAATTATACAAAAACGTTGGTAATTTATATCCTTTTTTTGTAATTCATGACTGGATCATTTAATTCCTTAGGATCATTATAGCATTTCAACTTTTCATGTTCAATAAACTTATTGGGGTTGCTACCTTTTTATTCAAAAGGAGAAACAGTCATGATTTCATCTAAAGAAAGTGTTATTGATTGTGTTGTTTTCTAGGAATGAGTCGCACATGCTAGTTTAAAAGTTTTGTTAAATTCCCAAGTGTGTCACCGATAAAAGCCTTTTGTAGATTAGTAACTTGATCAAAACAGAAAAGTTATGTAACACTCAATTGTTAAACTATCTTTGTTTCCATCTTTCATTGTAATAACACTCATCTTAACTCTATTTAAGACAAGTCATCGCCAGATGGCTTTCTGGCATTGAGTGCATGATATGAAATCTAGTATAACTAAAAGTTTTTGGTTTTAGTAGCCTATAAATCAATTTAGAAAAATATATGTATTTGAATATAAGGTAAAGTTTTAAATTATTTGGCAATAGTAAACTAAACTGATAAAAATATATGTTTATAAAAAATAAAAATTAAAAAAAATTAAAAAATTAAAAAAAAAATAAATAAATTTTTATTTTCTAAAATTTCATTGAGCTCTTTCGCAATAAGAAACAAGTTACAAAAAATTAAGGTTTATTTACCCCAATTCAAAATTATTAGGAATATAATCATAGAGGTTGAAGTATTTAAAATATGGAACCCCAAATATTTTATTAGGTAAATTCTTGAATGCTGAGCATTCACTGTTAAAATATACTACTACTATTGATAGACTGGTAGAAGCCTAAAATCAAATATTTATTAAATATTTATATCCATATCTTTTCATGGCGTGGTAATTCATTTCTCTAGCATTAAATAAGATTCCATTGTTTGCATGTACTACACTTTATTTGACCTTTAACCTATGGAAGGATATCTTGGTTGCTTCCAAGCTTGTGTCAGTAATGAATAAAACTACTATAGACATCTTTGTGGGTATAGATTTCATCTTCTTTGGATAAATACCAAGAACTGCTACTGCTGAATCATCTGGCAAGAATATGTTTAGTTTTGTAAGAAACTGCCAAGTTGCTTTCTATTCTTTATTCTCAATAGACATGGAAGAACATTCCTGTTGCTCCACATCCTCACCAACATTTCGTGTTCTGTTGTCAGTGTTCTGGATTCTAGGTATGTACTCGTGTCTCTATTTTTGTTTTAATTTGCATTTTCCTGATGACATATGATGTGAAGCATCTTTTTATATGCTTATTTGCCATCTGTAATATTTTCTTTTGTGAGGTATCTGCTAAGGTCTTTGGCTCATTTTTAATTAGGTTCTTCCCCCATTGTTGAGTTTTAAGGGGTCTTTGTGTCTTTTTGATTAACAGTCCTTTGCCAGATGTGTATTTTGCAAATTTTTTCTCATAGTCTGTGCTTTGCCTTTTCATTCTCTTGGCATTGTTTCACAGAGTAGACATTTTTAAATTCAGTGCTTGTGCTTTTGTAGCTAAAGTTATTTCCAAAACCAAGGTCATTTAAATTTTCTTCTATATTACCTTCTACATGTTTCATGTTTAGGTTTATAATCCAATCTGAGTTAATTTTTGTGAATAGTGTATGATATCTGCCTGGATTTTTTTATTTTATTATTTTATTTTATTTTTATTTTATATATTTACATTTAGCTTCACCATTACTCCAGAACCATTTGTTTAAAAGGTTGTATTTTGCTCTCTTGTATTGCTTTGCTTTTATATTAAATAATAAATATAATTGATAATATATATTCAGTTCCTTAAATCTAGTCTTTCTGAGGTATTACAATATCTTGCATACAATTATCATTATGGTAAACTTTTTAAAAAAGATTTTATTTATTTATTTGACAGAGAGAGATCAGAAATTGGCAGAGACACAGACAGAGAGAGAGATGAGGAGAAGCAGGCTCCCTGCTGAGCAGAGAGCCCAATATGGGACTCGATTCCAGGCCCCTGGGATCATGACCTGACCCAAAGGTATAGGCTTAACCCACTGAGCCACACAGGTGCCCCGTCGTTATGGTAAACTTTGAAGTCAGTCCTCAGTCTTTGTTCTCCTTCAACACTATGTTGACTATTGTGAGTCTTTGCCTCTCCATATAAACTTTAAAATAAGTTTGTTAATATTAAGCAAAATGAGACCTCAAGGATCTGAGAGAATGTCTAAGAAGTACTTGATACATCCCTTGGGTATGGTTTATTGAAGTGTCCACCTGTCTGAAAGCTGGGGAATCTAGATAAGGGAGGGAAAATTAGTTATGATAAAACATATCAACAAACATCAATAAATTTTGTAAATTAATTGTCATGGCTCATATACAATATGACCAACAGAGGGACTATCAAAAGGAAAGCATCAGTTATGTTTATTGTGAAATTTTTTAATCAAAATAAAGCAATGAGAGGGGAAGACACAATGAGAAAATTACCATTTTTTAATCGGTAAACTTCTTACCAAATAGAATAGGTTTTATATTCTAAGTAGTATATTGAAAAGTATAATATTGGGGTGCCTGGGTGGCTCAGTGGTTTGGGCTGCTGCCTTTGGCTTGGGTCATGATCTCAGGGTCCTGGGATCGAGCCCTGAATCGGGCTCCCCGCTCCGCAGGAAGCCTGCTTCCCTCTCTCTCTCTCTCTCTCTCTGCCTGCCTTTCTGCCTACTTGTGATCTCTGTCTGTCAAATAAATAAATAAATATTTTTAAAAAGGGTAAAGAAAAGTAAAACATTAAAAAATAAAATTTTATTTTAAAATAATTATGTAATTTTTTAAAAAGGTTAAAAATAGCAGAACCATTCTTCTTATAACTGGAAAATACATTGTATATATATATCTATCAAAAATACTTGTTGGGCGCCTGGGTGGCTCAGTGGGTTAAAGCCTCTGCCTTCGGCTCAGGTCATGATCCCAGAATCCTTGGATCAAGTCCCACATCGGGCTCTCACCTCAACAGGGAGCCTGCTTCCCCCCTCTCACTCCGCCTGACCCTGCCTACTTGTGATCTCTGTCAAAGAAATAAATAAAATCTTTTATAAAAAAATTTAAAAAAATAACTTTCATGTCTGGAATCAGGAGCATATGGAAAAAAATAATATCTGAGGACAATACTTCTGCCATGTTTTGTGCCTTGTTAATATTTTTAAACATTCAGGCAACTTTTAGCTTTATTGAAATACCTGCTAAGATACCAGCAGTGCCTTTTGGAGCCCTATGACTATAAAAAGTAATTGCAAATATTCAAAATGTTTACTATGGTGTCACTATATAGGGCCACCACCAAGTATGTTTCACAAGTAAGCATATCTGTTACTCTTCCATAAGGCAAAAGGGCATGTTTTCAGGAGTTCCATCTGCTGTACCAGGAGGTGAATCAAGTAATGATTTTTGTCTATAAAATAATTCACTTTTCAATCTAACATTCCTCATTCCACATTATAATAATAAAAACTAGGAGGAGACTAAAACAAACAAACAACTACAACTATAACAACCAGCTTTTCCTTCAGTGGGAGGGTAAATAGAACCTTATGATTAGCCTGAAATTTATTTTTAAATATTTTTAATATAAGCGTTTTTGTTAGAAAACCATATATTTTATATAGCTAAGATAATAACAGGCACAGTTTTATTAACTTCTAAAAAGTCTACTTATTTTTATTTATTTATTAACTCATCTCTTTATGAAGTAGAAAATGATCACACCTATTGTATCTACCCAAGTTTGTATGCTTTGGTTATTTTATGTTTGCTATTTCCTTGCTTAGTTTTTACAATAGTTGATACATAATAGTATCTTTAAGTGCATCTACGGTTTCACAGAATTTGTTTGAATTTCATAAAAATGTACCATACTTTTTGCACTGTCCTTGTTTTTCTTCTCTATTAACTTTCCAAGATTTATTGACGTTAGAGTGTGTAGCTATCATTTATTTTTATTCCTCCATAATGCTATGTTTACAAATTTGTATTTATCTGTACTTTTAAAAATATCTTAATTATATACCATTTCTCATCTCACGTAACACTCACCTTACTTCTACACTTATCAGATATTATGTAACTGAAAACCACAACTCAGCAACAAGATAGCTCCATTTTTCAAAATTAAATGGCTTACCAGAATTCTTTAATTCTATCCTTTATTTGTATTAGATGACCCTTTATTCTGGTATTTGGCATTGTTCATATGGAGGAAAGCTTATAAGTTGATATTCCATCAATAGAAGGATTTATTATGATTGATTAATGATTTTCATTTAGAATGCATAGAATATGGTTGATTTAATATTTCTTTCTTACTCTCTGCCTGGAATATAGCCACTAAAAAATTAAGTTAATTACCCAGACTTTAAACTGCATATTTATAGGATAACATACAGAACTCTTCTCAGATTGGAACACCTGGGTGGCTCAGTCAGTTAAATGCCTCAGCCTTTAGCTCAGGTCATGATCTTAGGGTCCTGGGACTCAGTTCTGCAACAGATTCCCTGCTTAGCCAGGAGTTTGCTTCTCCCTCACCCTGCTGCTCCCCCTGCTTGTGGTCTCTATCACTCTCTCTCTTACAAAAAAATAAAATTAAAAAAATAAATTCTTCTCAGATAGCTAATATAGAATATTGTCTTTGTATTCATCAAAGGGAAAGTGCCATATAATAATGAAATTCAGACTACTTCAAATTCATTTTTTTAACCAGTAAGAAAGTATTGGAAACAAGCCAAAAATGTTTTTAATGAATTAAAGAAGTAGATTGATTTTCAATATCTTAATGTTTCTAAAATTAATTCCAAGGTTTTTATACTAGATATCAGTGTAAATATTCATTATACAAGGATATTCTAAAAATAAACCTGAGAAAACTATTTAACATATATGATGACCAAAACAAGTTTGACAAAAGTCAGTTTGGGAAAAACTTACAACACCTACCACCTGAAACTCTTGTTCTATAATTTAATTATTTTAATTTACAAAAATACAAAAATAATATATCAGAGTAAGTATAATGATAGCTTTGAAGGTATGCTCTGGTTGTGCACTGTTTACTATTTAAAGGGGAATCAAATATGTGATGCTTATGGTGTGACTGTATTAAAATTCAACAAGTTCAGAAGCATACGAGGAATAGAATAAAGACAAAAGATGACCCTTACTTATCCTAAAGATAGACAATGGTATATATGTGCTAGTTGGGGAGAGAATCCAGTCCGTAGATGGAGGATGTGGTAGTGGAAAAAAAAAGACACAACGTTTTGGTTGAACGTTTAGCACTATATTTTACAAAGTGAAATTGTGTGTTAATAGCCTTGAATAAAATCCAAAAACTATTTTCAATTCATTGAAGATTATTTAGGAAAAACTTGAAAAATACAACTTGATAAGGATTCCAATAAAAGATTCAAAAGCAATACAAGTTTCAGAATTTTTAGTATATTTTCCCTAAAAAGCCATTTGATTTAAATTAAAGAGAATTCTATTTACCTGCCACTTAAATAAGAGGAAATTATTTGGTTTTGTAATAAGTTAATAAAATAAATTAACATATCTTGAGAAAACAGATATGCACACTAAGTTAAAAATAATAGTGCTTAAGCTGTTCAGCAAACATTTGTAAAATTCCTTGCCATCAGCTAGCTCTGGAGTTCTGCTAGGTGAGTAAGGCCATGTATGTTACTGCTCAGAGTACTGATGCAAAGCAATTGTCCCCTTCGCATCCATTTAGTGCCGTTTATATGTCATGCTATGTTGTTTAGAGATACATAGATGGCCCTACATGAAGGCCTTTTTTTGTGTGTATATGGGTGACTGTGATTTAACTTTCAAATCAGATGGCTCCTGATTTACAATGATTCAACTTATGAAATATATGGCAATGATGTGAAAGTGAAAGTGATTCAGTGAATCTGAACTTTGAACTTTGAATTTGGGTCTTTATAAAAAGGGCCAGTGACATGTGGTATGGTGCTGTCTTGTGATGTTGAGCAGGGGCAGTGAGCCACAGCTCTCAGTCAGCTAGAAGATTACAGGGGTGAACACTTGATATTCTTACAACCATTCTATATATAAACATTCTTCTTTTTTTTAGTGTAATATTTAATAAATTGCATGTGATACTTGATACTTTGTTATAAAATAGGCTTTGCTTAAGATGATTTTGCCCAAATGCAGGCAAATGTAAGTGTTCTGAGTATGTTTAAATAAGCTTAAGGTAAGCTATGATATTTGATAGTTTAGGGGTATTAAATGCATTTTCAATTTTTTATGGGTGTCTCTGTACATAGCCCCCTTGTAAGCTGAGGAACATCTCTATATGTATATGTAGCCTTGGTATGGCTTACATATTATTGGCATGAAACATCTAGAACAGTACGTGTGCCATATAATTGTCTACAACATCAAACAAGTTTCTTGAAAACTTGTGCCAAAGGGGTTATGTCTTTAAGGATTCTTATTTCAGAAGGGTTCTCTCTCTCAAACGTAAGATTTTTCAGAAGGTAAGTGAAAATCTGACCAAACTAAACATTTTTCCATTTTCCCTAGTGAGCAAAGATAGCTAAAATCTATCTGCCATTTTCAACACTGTACTCAACGACTGTAATTCTAATTTAAGAACAGATTATTTTTATCAAAACCACATGTTGGCCTAATCTTACACAATATTCATAAATCTCACTCAGAGCCTTGGACACTTTTATTTGTTGAGTCTATATGGTACTACGGACATTCATCTTTTTTGACCTCATAGCTTCATGTAAGTCTATACTTTTGAAAATACATGCATAATAGTTCCATTGTAAAATGTATGGGTTATAAAATGGGCTATGCTATCAAAATGGTAATAAGAACATACAAATGACCTGATGTAATGAACTGGACCAGATTGCCAGATATCACATTTCATACCAGAAAGATTCAGTGGTAAGTTTTAATATGGCCAGCTACACTTCGACTGAATTATAACTCATTTAACTTCTTTCTTTGTGTACAGTATTATACATTAGTCAGTATTAGAGTAAATAAGTACTTTGGACAGATGTAAATATGCTGTAATAAAAATGTTTTTCTTCTTTCTTTTAGTCCTTTTCACTTGTGAGACTAGCCACAAATACCATGCCTCCCCCAAAATAATTTGCAATCCAAATTTATCTCTAAATGAATTTATTGCACAGAAAAAAAAATATATATATACACTTACAGTAGACATGTTCAAGAATAGTTACACAACAGCAGGGCCCTAAAGGTAAGCAGTATAGTTGTTTGTTTTGTTTTCTTTTTTCTTTAAAAAGAAAGAGGTTATGTGAAATATTGGAATTTTATTTCGAGGCCTAGTATTTCAAGACAGTTAACTACACTTACGGTGTCAACAGCCTCTTGTTGGCAGTATGATTTTATTGGCTCCACGGAATAACAGCAAGAATTTACTATTGCTTCTTTCTTTATGACACACACAGAAAAAAAAATTGACACATTTGCTCAAGACCAACCAGAATCATTTTAACCTATCAAAATGGATGGGAGACCTTCACTGCCAAAGTCACTGCTGGGTTTTCACAATTCCTTGCAGACAATCTGCTACTCCCATTATGATAAAGGAGAGAAGAGTCATAATCAGGGAAGAAAGCTAGATTAATACTTGGAATTATCATTGAATTATTTAGCCTTCTATAGGATTATTATTATTACTGTCATTTGATAATTTTCTCTCATTTTATTAAACACAACTGTGAGTAATTACCCTACCTAATATTTCTCTGTATTAGCTGACTAGCTAGCAAACATTCATGAAAATATCCATTAGCCACACATATAAAATCCTGCATTATGATGCTGTTGAATCAGAACATACCACTACCTGATCCTGTAGCTCTTTGAGGATTTGCAAATCAATTAATTCTATGTTTATTGGATTTTCCCCCTACAATTAGAAAATTTATAATAGAGGCCATGAACATTATTAGTTTTACCATTTTAAACCAGCAATCACACTTTGATTTTTACAACAAAAGCAGAAATATAAACACACACATTAGGATCAGTTTTCTGTTAGTCTGTCTGGACTTCAAAATCCTATTCGTCAAGACAATGCACACCAAAGTTCTGGAGTAAACAAGAAATTAGATGGTACCTGAACACTTGGTTTAATATTCTCCAAAGGACTATGCAACTTATTTCTTACATTATGACATTGTTTTACAAAGATCCACACTTTTATAATGTTAGTATTTTTAATAATCAATAAAGTCAATTAATCATGATTAAAAATCAAACTTAAAAATTTCTACTTTTTGCTTTTGCCCCTTCCATTTAGAACTTATTTATAGCCTGATAATTCAAAGGTCCCTATGTTTATGAAAATCTGGACAGAAATAGCTCTAAGATCCCATTCAGAACTTGATATTAATCTAAGTCTTTTGGCTCCATTTATCCTGAGAGCAAAGAGTAGGACAAAGGATTTGAATACTGTTAGTTTATCTGGGAGATTATCCAAGGAAGAAAAGAATGGGAAAGTGATACAGTGATACTTGTCAAAGAGGTACATTGTTGATATAATTGTTGTGGATAGAAAATGAAGGCTTGCTTTTACTGAAAGGTCCTGAGAAACTTCTTTAAGCTGTCCTCATGAAGAGCTGTAAAATTGACAATTTTATCTGTGGTTCTTATTTCCACTTCACTGAGAGCTGTCCTCAGAGGACATTAACTCTCCTACAATTTTGGGTTGTGTTGGACACATTCTAAAATGAGAGATAGAGCATGAGATGCTATCAGTGTTAAGTAACTGCAATTTCACATGGAACTATCCACCACAGGTTTGGCTATAATCAGGTGTTGGGCCTTGATATCAGCGGGATTTTGGGCAGTATCATTTTAGGTTAATCATTACATATGAAATTTCCAAAAACTTCAACTGATGAAACTTTGATTATTAATCTATAAATATAACAATAAATCCACAGTATTCAAATTATTTTCATAGAAATACACAGACAGAGCATCAATTGGTTAATATTTAAATGTTACAAAATACTGAACTGAAAGAATTTGAACATATAACAACGTGTAACAAGTAGAACGTAGGTTTAGGTTAGAACTCAGGATGCATTTGAGACTCAGTTAAGAAATTGAATGGAGGGACGCCTGGGTGGCTCAGAGGGTTAAGCCACTGTCTTCGGCTTAGGTCATGATCCCAGGGTCCTGGGACCGAGCCCCAAATCAGGCTCTCTGCTCAGCAGGGAGCCTGCTTCCTCCTCTCTCTCTCTGCCTTCCTCTCTGTTTGCTTGTCATCTCTCTCTGTCAAATAAATAAATAAAATCTTAAAAAAAAAAATTGAATGGATGTCTGACTATCTTATAGGTTTGCTAAAATTCAGTGACTTTGTGTTCACGTGTGGCTATGCAGGAATTTTTAACTTTCTCTAAGAAGTTATTAGATTTGATTATATAATGGCAGTAAAGGATGGGGAAAAGCAAAGTACAAACCCCATAAAGACAAAGACACTGAGTATGAGAAAAGAGTAATAGATAAGAAGAATCAATGCGTTTGAGGAAAGTGGGAATTGAAATACACAATGATTGTTGACTTTTTTAGATGGAGAAAACAAAACTAGCTTGCAAGAAGGAAATAACAGAAGACATGTTGTGATGTGAGGCAGAATCCTGGAAAAGGCAGTAACGTGGAATAAAGGAGTAGGGAGAACATATCAGGGAATTTGGATAGGAAGGAGTTAGGAGGTAATTGCTTGATAACTTTTATATGGCCCACTTAAATGCACAGATTTCTCTTCTTTAATTTATATGGAGAACAGGGTGTCCTTTATCTTCCCTTTCAGAGCACCAGAGGTGTACTCTTTCAGACTGAAAACCTGAAAAGCTCAGGACTCAGTTGCTTAAGCACAGCTGAGAGAACATATTTCAATTAAGATTGCTGTATGTAGTAGACTGTCAAAAGTGGTTTTTTGGCCATATTTTTTCATTTAACAAAAGACTACAGAGAGTGTTTTCTGGTGTTGGTTCAGAGTGTCCATCCCTCTGAACAGATTTTTCTCTCAATGTCCGGGGCAAGAAATCAATTGTTACATATGTATTCACTAAAAAAGCAGCTGGAAGATGCTGAGCACTGTGGCCCATGAGATCAAGGCACCAGAACACACTTGTGAGTGGTGTGCTCCCAAGGCTGGAGGAAAATTCTAGAATAAAGTGCTCATTAGAGAGCCATACCTTTTCTCCTGTTTCCTTACCTCTCTGCACTACCCTCTTGTATCCACAGCATTGGAAATGCTTTTAGCAACACACCACACTGAATCACCACCAATTATGTGATTCTCTTGGTGGAAAACCAAACACTGTGTAAAACTGTGGTTTTCTAGTTCATGCTTCTGGATGGAAAATAATTCAGAATAAGCTGATAGGAGTAGCCAAGAGAGATTTAATCTTCTGTTTGGAAAAGGGCTTCTATATAAGTGAGTAGAGGAACCTTTAAGAATTATTCATGTTTAGGGGCACCTGGGTGGCTCAGCGGGTTAAGCTTCTGCCTTTAGCTCAGGTCATGATCTCAGGGTCCAGGGATCAAGCCCCACATCAGGTTCTCTGCTCAGCGGGGAACCTTTTTCCCCCTCCCTCTTTCTGCCTGTCTCTGCCTACTTGTGATCTCTGTCAAATAAATAAATAAAGATTTTTAAAAAAAATACTTATTCATGTTTACATATATGCACCAGAATGCTATGTCCCTTGTCAAATAGGCTTCAAATCAACAAAAATGATAATATTTTACTTAATAAGTTTTCTAATTCCTCTATTAACATTTTGGAATACATCATTTTAATGCACATCTGCAAATTTGTAATCACTTCATGTGAGACAAGGAATGCTTAACAAGGCAACCAGGGGCACCGGGTGGCTCAGTGGGTTAAGCCTCTGCCTTTGGCTCAGGGTCCTGGGTTTCGGGTCAGCGTCAGGGTTACGTTTAGGGTTAGAGTTCGGGTCAGGCTCCCATTCAGTGTCAGGGATAGTGTTAGGGTCAGGGTCCGGGTCACTGTTAGGGTCAGGGTTAGGTTTATGGTCTTTATCTGGGTCAGGTTCAGGGTGAAGTCTAGGGCCAGTGTCAGGTTTACGGTCAGGTTCAGGTATTGGTTTAAAGTCCAGATTCGGGTAAGGGACAGGCTTATATAGTGGTCATTGTTAGGGTCATGGTTAGGTTTAGGGTCAGGGCCAGGGTCAGGTTTAGGGTCACGGTCTGGTATAGGCAAAGTTCAGGGCCCGGTTTAGGGTCAGCGTCTGGTATAGGCAAAGTTCAGGGTTAGGGTTATGATCATAGTCAGGTATAGGGTCAGGGTTATTGTTAAAGTTTAGGGTTAGTGTTAGGGTTAGTGTTAGGTTGACGGTTAGGGTTAGAACTTGTTAGGGTCACAGTTCGTGGTAGGGTTAGGGGTAGTGTTAGGATTAGGTTCAGCGATAGGATTCGGGGGAGGGCCCGTGTTAGTGTAGGGTTAGGGTTACATTTAGGGTTAGAGTTACGGTCAGGCTCACAGTCAGGGTCAGATTTAGTGTTCAGGTCAGGGTCGAAGTCACTGTTAGGGTCAGGGTTAGGTTTATGGTCATGGTCTGGGTCAAGGTCAGGGTGAAGTTTAGCGCCAGTGTCAGGTTTAGTGTCATGTTCAGGTATTGGTTTAAAGTCCACATTTGGGTCAGGGACACGGTTATGTAGTGGTCAGTGTTAGTGTCATGGTTAGGATTAGGGTCAGGGTCAGGGTCAGGTGAAAGTCATGGCCAGGGTCAGGTTTAGGGTCAGGCTTTGGTTTAGGGTCAATGTTCGGTTCAGTGTCACATTAGGTTTTGGCGGTAGGTTTTGTGATTGGGGTTAGGTTTGGAGTTAGAATTAGGGTTATGGTTAGGGTAGGGTTAGACAGCGTAAGGTCAGGGTTAGGGTTTGGTTTAGGGTAGGGGTTATTGTTAGGGTCAGGGTCAGCGTTAGGTTTAGGTTCAGGGTCCTTATTAGGGTAATGGTTAGAGTTACCATTAGGTTTAGGGTTAGGGTCAGGATCACAGTCACGGTCAGGGTTAGGGTTAGGGTGAGGGTTAGGTAAGCGTCAGGGTTAGGATTAGGGTCAGGGTCAGGGTCATGTTTAGGTATGAGTCATGGTTACGGTAATGTCAGAGTTAGGTTTAGGTTCAGGGTCCACATCAGGGTCAGTGTCAGGCTTAGGTTTAGGTTTAGGGTTCAGGTCAGCATCACAGCCAGTATCAGGGTCAGGGTCAGGGTTTGGGTTTGGGGCAGGCTCACAGTCAGTGTCAGGATCAGGGTTAGTGGTTACTGTTAGGGTTAGCCCCTCTTCTGGGTCATGGACCCATCCCTTCAGGGTCTCAGGATAAACCCTGGGCAGAAGGGTGTAGACCCTACACCTGATCCCACTTAACCAGCCTTAAACTGGGGTGTGAACATGACTTGCCCACCAGACATCTAACCCCTCATCAGCCTGATCCTGCTTGGGGCATCTCCACCCATGATGGCATGGCCAGGTCCTCTTTACACACAGACACACAGACACCCAGAGGCACACACACACACACACACACACACATACACACACACAGAAAGAGATATGCGGAGGAGACCTAGGGCTACACTGGTAGTTCATAAGGTGTGGGCCTCTCTGACTCTGAGCCCCCTGGTGTGACCTTTTGATTTTATTGGCCAAAGGGCCTGAGGCGTTGGGGAAACCTGATATGACCTGCCAGGGAGGGGACGTGTCTGACGGGCCAGCTCTTTTCTCCCTGCATCCTCTTGGCTTCAGTACAGCAGAAGAACATGTTGCTTCCTTTAGGATGTGCCTAGAAATGAGCTGGGCAGGGGGGTTTTCTCTGTAATGGGGTGCCTGGATACGTGGGTTCCAATTCCGTTGGGCTCTGTCGTCTGGGAAGTCAGGTCACCACTGCCTGGGGGCTCCTTACCAAACTTCCTGCTGCACCAGAGCTCCCTGAGCCGCCGGTCCCCAAGCTGCTCAGGGCTCACAATCCACTCAATGCAGTGCCCCTCCAATGACACCCATACAGCCTCCCACCTGCCCCTAGGAGGCCTGGGTGCAGCTGTTATCCCCGCTAGAGGAAACAGAGCTGGGATTAGACTACGTTAGTGTTAGGGTTAGGGTTAAGAAATAGTTAGGGTCAGGGTTAGGGTTAGGGTTAGGGTTAAGAAATACTTAGGGTCAGGGTTAGGGTTAGACGTCGTTGGCGTCAGGGTTAGCGAATGGCTTAGGGTATGGGGCAAGGTTCATGTCAGGGTCAGGGTTAGGTTTGGGACAGGTTTAGTGTCAGGGGTAGGGTCAGGGTCTTGGTTAGGTTCATGATTATGGTAAGGTCAGCTTTTGTAGGTTCTGTTTTATGAGTAGGTTCAGGATCAGGGTTAGCTTTAGGGTTATGATTCTGTTCAGGCTCACGGATTGGGTCAGAGATAGGTTTACAGTCAGGGTTAGGGTCAGTGTTAAGGTCAAGGCCAGGGTCAGGTTTATGTTTAGGGTCTGATATAGGCAAAGTTCAGAGTTCGGGTTATGATTAGGGTCACCGAGAGGGTCAGGATTATTGTTAAGTGGGGTTAGGGTTAGGGTTAGAGGTAGGTTGAAGGTTAAGGTTAGACCGGGTTAGGGTCAGTGTCAGGGATAATGTTAGGGGTTAGTGCCCGACTAATCTTCCAAAAACACACATTTTCATGTGCTGCTTTTCAAAACTAGCTTCCTGGCTTCCTGTTGCCTGAAAAAATAGTCTCAAATGCTTTTGTCTGGCATTCAGGGCTCTCTAGGATGGGCACTCTGGCCAACACATCACTGCTCGTTTGTTCCACCACACACAAGTGGATCTCGGGCTAGTTATTCAGAGACCCACCTCCTCACCAACCCAGCAAAGGTCTCGTGCATCTACTAAACTCACGGCTCACTCAGTGATGTTCTCAAAGGCCATTAGTGGGTGACATGCCACTGCTAGAGTCAGGAGCCAGTGTGAAGTTGCCGCTGCCTAAGTGCATGGACTGAAAGCGGGAACGTTGATTCTCCAGGAGAAAACTGGGGCATTGTTATGAGAAGGCAGATGGCAAAACTACCCAGGTCCCCTATGACTGCTTTAACACACTCTGGACAAAATTGAAGGAGACAAGTGAACGTATTAACTCCCACTTAGGCTGTAGAAGGCAAATGCGACGGAGGGAAGGCGTTATCTTCTTCTGGAACAAACCACTTAGCTCCAGCTACTTTTATAAATAGATCAGACCCTGTCCAGGAGCCCACTTAGCTGGGTTCATTTGTATACAATGTCCATACCCTCAGGAATATTAACACTTTATCTCAGATTGCATTAATTTAAATAAAACTTAACAAAAATGGTGTGAAATGAACAAAAACACCATATTCTGTGATGAATCAAATGAAATACATTTTCAGTTGCTGTTTTCCCCATTTAAAGATAAAATTTCTGATAACTGTCATTATTTGTGAAAAGACACAAGACCAACAGTTTGTGTGCATGTGTGTTTTGGTTTTCGGTTTTTGGTTTTTTTCTTCCCCTTAAGGCTATAGCCATATTGTCACTAATAAAGATCTCAAATTTGCCTGGAAGCTTTCATGGCAAATTGTCAGTCTGAGGGAAGTCACCATCCAGCCAAATGGCTTTATACATCATCAGTGCCTTTCTTCCACACACATTCTCTTCCTGGTTTAGACATTAGTTAGCCTGGTTCTACACTGACACAGTATTTGCATCTCTCTCCTGTCCATAACTCCTAAAAGTTGGGGACCTCTCACTTTGGTTTCCCCAGAGCATGACATTTTATTTGGTGCTTGGGGGGCAATGGGCAGTTCAAGAAGTATGTTAATACTATCACTCAATGTCTTGATCCATGCTATGCACCAACAGTGTAGTAAATATCGTTCATTTCTTGTAACAAAGGCAGTAGGAACTTCTCCCAAGGGACGGAATTCCAAGGACAGAATGAAGGCAGAAAGGGAGCTGGTCTATTTGGACCTACTTTGTGAGAGACACTGGTTTAGGTATTTATATGTATACATTATACCACTGAACTGTCACAATCCTGCAAATTCTTACATGCTTGGGTTTCTATGTAGCAAGTTTAGCAAGCCACCCAAATTCACAGTGACAGGCCCGTGAGTCAAATCCAGCATGCTTGACTCCATGATTGTCAAGTCCACTAGCCCCATATATCATGAATCTGAGATTCATGAGTGTGTAGGTGCTATCAGGAAATGTCAAAAATGCCCATTTCAGGGACACATGGATGGCTCAGTTGGTTAATTGTCTACCTCCAGATCAGGTCATAATCCCAGCATCCTGGGATCAGGCTTCTTGCTTACCAGGAGCCTGCTTCCCACTCTGCCTGCCTCTCCCTCTGCTTGTGCTATCTCTCTGACAAATGAATAAATTAAATCTTTTGTAAAAATCTTGTTAAAAAGGCCCATTTTAAAGAATGTTTTAAAACATTGTTTGGACAGCAATAGAAGCGAAAGCAGAAAGACATAATGTAACGACAGATAGTTTATGTGGGAGCCCTTTGGGTACTCTGGTGGATGAATGTTTTTAAATTAGTTTTTCGTGGACATGGGGAGTTAGAGAGGAGAAGGAAGGTGGGAGAAATTGGAAGGGAAGCTGAACCATGAGAGACTATGGACTCTGAAAAACAATCTGAGGGTTTTGAAGGGGCGGGGGTTTGGGAGGTTGGGGTACCAGGTGGTGGGTATTATAGAGGGCACTGCTTGCATGGAGCACTGGGTGTGGTGCAAAAAGAATGAATACGGTTATGCTGAAAATCAATAAAAAATAAATTTAAAAAAATTAGTTTTTTGTAAACTGCAAAAAAAGAAAAGCACTCCCATTTATAGCGTACACTTTATGGTTGACAAAGCACGTGCCAACAATAAAAATAATGAGGGGTTACCGTTACAATTCATAGAAAAGGAGGTATAGGGAAATTGAATGAAAGGGAATAACAAAGTAGGTTCAGAAGTCCATCTTCCTTGTAAAAAAAATTAACCTGAAAGTGCGTTTCTGCCACCTCTCTCCTGTTTGATCTGATAAAGAATGACCACGATACAGGAATTATAGTTCGGGGTTTTGAAAAGCATAATAGCTTTATACCAACACTTGAGCTTTTATTTTTTTATTTACGTATTTATGGCTAACAAGATAGCTCGATTTGATATGCGGTTCCTGACAACCAACCTCAGAAGTAATTCCATCTTCATGAGAAGTCAGAAAGAACCACAAACCAAACCTCAAAATAGATTCAAAGAGAAAATAGTCTTAAAAAAATTTCCCTTCCTAAAGCCTCTCCGTTCGGCTCAGGTCATGATCCTAGGGTCCTGGGATTGAGCCCCATGTCTGGCTATCTGCTCAGCGGGGAGCCTGCTTCCACTTCTCTCTGTGCCTGCTCTCTGCCTACTGGTGATCTATGTCTGTCAAATAAATAAATAAAATCTAAAAAAAAAAATTTCCCTTCCTATCAGAAGCAGACCAAACCACTAACAAATTCCCCAGAAAGCTTCATCTAAAAGGTTGTACTTTCTTCAAACACCCAGCAGGACCTTCTTCTCTGGGCCTGGAATTTCTTCAATGGCCTATTCCAGAGAATAAGACACTAAATTACTGAGTGCCATGGGCCTCAGAACCATGAAAGAGATAATCAGAGGCACAAAGCAGGCCTCTGGTCACCAAGAGGGTATGTAAATGTTTGCTGCTTTTATGCATTTTTCAAAGCTGAGTTTTTATCTGGAGGTTGTTCCTTTATGATAAATTGCTGATACCATATAGTAAAAGCCATTAAATGATCTTCTACAAACCATTTCCTATCTTTGCATTCTCATGTGCCAAGATAGACACGGATTATTTAAATCCCTGAAGAGAGTGCTATTGCATTTAAATTGCCTGTAACCTTCGTGCAATAGATTTATGGTTGATGATAGATTTAGTTAAGAGATAACTGTTTTAAATATTTATTCTCAGTAAAGGATTTCAACCCATGCTCATTTAAGTAAGTTGGTGCATAATCCCTTTTCTATGAAACCATAGTGCAAGGACCAATGCCGCGCTTCCCAGAGAACCCCAAGCTCTTTTTCTGGAATGGCCATATGCCTATGTACCAGGCGTCCTCTTTTCACTCGCTTTGTGGAGCACCTACCATGGAGGTCATGTAATAACCAATGACCAAAAAACAAACAAAAAACCCAAACATCCAGGTCGAAGTTATTCGCGCCTGCCATCATGCAAAGGCAGACCCTGCCTGAGGGATTCTCAGTTTTTCTGCCCCCCCTCCCCCACCCTCCCCTGGCTCTTCCTCTCTCCACATTCGCATGCATTCTGGCCTCCCTTTCCTCTCCTCATTTTCACTTTTATTAAATGGTTTTTTCTGCATGTTGTCCCGCAGAGCGATTTCATGAATGAACATACAGGAAACTGAGTCGGAGCCCACCTGTGAGACCCCACCTGTGGAGGCCTTTCATTAGAATGGTCTCTGGTTCTAGCCTCAGTTCAGAATACTGTGTGTACCTGAGGACCGAGTCCAGATGTTTCTTTCATCTCTGACTTGAATTTGAAATCCTAATGTCACTATGACCTGGGAAGCCGAGGTCCACAGCATCTTCATCTGAAATTCCACTAGAGCTCCCATTTACCTAGTGCCCAGCCTGAGTCTGTTTTCCACTACTGTCAGGGTTCTAGAAGTTCATGCACTGCCCACCACTGACAGTAGGGGCATCTCTCTGTCCAGATTTTCCCTTTACATAAGGAGGTCAGTTACAGGAGATTAGGGCCCACTCTAACCACCTCACTGTAATGTGATTGCATCTGTAAGGACTCTAGTTCCAAATAAGGTCACGTTCTGTGGTACCAGAGATAAGGACAGCAGCAAGGTTTCTGGGGGAAATGCAGGTCAGCTCTTAACAGTCCACTCTCTGGCTCCCCAAATTCATGTCCTTCCCGTGTGCAAAATACCTTCACCCAATGCCCTCCAAAGCACTAATCATCTCAGAATCAACTCAAAATCTGAAATCAC
The DNA here is from genome assembly GCF_964662115.1 of Mustela nivalis. Classification (NCBI taxonomy): domain Eukaryota; kingdom Metazoa; phylum Chordata; class Mammalia; order Carnivora; family Mustelidae; genus Mustela; species Mustela nivalis. The sequence continues at coordinate 32,634 of NW_028134187.1, read as the reverse complement.
ATCTGTCCTCCTCCACTGAAAGACCCTGATCTCACCCAGACCATGGGACCTGAGGACTGCATCCAGAAGCCACAATCTCCTGGTAAAGCTGCCCATCAGGTCCTGATATCACCCTCATTCGTCCCAGCAGCTGAGGGCCTACAGTTCCCAGAGACAGTTTCTCAGAGAAAGTTTGAAGACCACCTCAGAGGACGTTGTTTGGGAGTGGATGAAGCGGGAAGGGGGTCAGAGCCTCCTGCCATTCCCAGGGCACCCAGAACCCAGAGAGTGAGGCCTTGGGTGCTTTCTAGTGACAGATTCAAGGCAATTTTTCGACTTTGGGACTTCAGAGCTAACTTAGTTTTCATTTGTGATTATTATTTTTGTGGGGGGGCCATAGCTTTTCTTTTGACCTATGGCTGTTTTCACTCCCGGTTTTGAAGAAGCCCCTAAATCCTAACCCTGTTGAGGACTCCGAAAGCTCTCAGAGCAGCAGTACTGGGGGACAGTGTGGACACATGGTTTGGTTTCTCCTCTGGCCTGATTCTGCGGCAGCCCCGCTCTGTCCTCCTCAGACTTCAGAGCAATAGCTGAATAAGTGGAGAAAGGACCAGGGGGTAAGGAAGGTGGCCACCGAAGAGTGACTTCTCTGGAGGGTGGCTGAGCTAGCGAGTGAGCGTGTTAGTCCAGCTCTGCCTGCCGTCTGGATGGAGCTGAACAGGGGTCAGCGAAGGGGAGGAGGAGCAGAGAGCGGGGACAAAGGGACCAAAGAGGAGATTCAGACGAAGGGAAGTAATTGTGAGGAGAGAAGAAACTCTAGAAGACAGGCATGTAAGAAAGGAAAAGGGATGAATTGGGCATCAGGAAAGGGCACCACCAGGGATGGAGAGAGGGGAAGGGAAGAGGGAGGGAGGGAGGAAAGGGGAAGAGAAGAAGGGAGGAGTCAGCAGGCCAGGGCTCCCCCTGAATTTGAAGAAGAGGTGGCTGGTCCAGCTTGTCAAACAGGATGCTCACTCTTTGGTCCCAGTTTCTGCTCCCAGTGCTACTGGGCTTTGCAAGGAAGGCAGGCTGTCCCCTGGGACCCACTGGAGCCCACTGGAGCCCACTGGAGCCCACAGGAGGGTGCGAGAGGTAAGATGCCACCTGGTCCTGTCCTGAGCTGCTCCCAGCTGCTAGCCTCACCACATGGTGCAAGAGGTACCCCAGAACAAAGGACACAGGCCTGCATGTCTGCCGGTGGCCCTGCGCACTTAGCTCATCGCAGTGAACCACACAGCCTCCTCAACCCAGGCTTTCAAAGCCTGCTTCTTCGTTTCTGGCTTTCATGTCTGTATGAACATGAGCCAGATCTAACTCATCTCCGACAGACAATTCTGACTCACCCCGTGTCAGATTTTTATTAGTGGTTGTGATAGTAAGATAACAATGCTCCAACAAACCGACTATTTCCTTCCACATGACCTCAACAGTCTTATACATTTTCATAGCGAAAAAATCTTGTCTCCTTCCATTAAGCTCATAATGTGGTCTAATAGTATACATGTGCCTTCGTTAGATGCGAATCGATACAGAGGTCCTTTTTTTTTTTTTTAATTTTATAAGGTAAAGTCAGTGAACACATCTAACTTGATGAATACGTCTCTAAAATGTCAATCCAGGCAAAGCTTTTTCTGCCTACAGTTTGGAGGCTACGTGGTGACATTTTAAAAATGCTGTCAGTCCCTCAGTGAGGCTTTAGAAGATAGCCAGGGCTTACTATGTGCCAGGCACTGTGTCAGGTGTTGGAGCTAAACGGATGGAGAGCTTGGAGGCAGGCTGGGGAGGGACATCCGTGACACAACCACAGCTAGAAACGGAGGCCAGTGCTAGAAAAGAGAGAGCAGGCTGCATGGAGAGTGTGTACCATGGGGCTTGTGAGCTCACGAATAAGTGGGAGTAACTGGAGTGGTGAGATGGGGGAGAGGAAGAGGGTCTTCCCATCAATGGGAATCACCTGTGCTTGGAGGCAGGCACCATGAGGGGTCTCCACAGGAAGAGGGAGGCAGCGTGGTTGAAGGGCAGAAAGACAGGGCAGAACAGGCATCAGTCAATTGGAAGGGTAAGAAGAGACGGATGGGAGGATTATGGATGCCTTTGGAGGACTGAGAATATGTTAGAAGATCAGTGCAGTTTTCTATGGAGACAAATGTCAGGAACTGATAGGTCTTTGAAAGGTCACTCTGGCTGCCTTTTGGCAAAGGGGTTGGTAAAAGGCACGTGCAGGTGTGAACACACCAGGTGGGAGGTGAGTGCAGGAAATCAGGTGAGGGAGCATGGGAACTTGGTCTGGAAATGGAAGTCTTTTTAGATCTTTTTTCCAACTAGAGGAACTCTCACCTTATTGATAGAATTCCAGAGTGGGAACGGATGGACATGAGGACATCTTTGAAATGTCTGAATATGTTCTTCGACATCTTTGCAAGTGACGAGGAGACCTTGACCTTAGGAGGCCTCGGCCTTCTTTGTAGCCAAGAAGATTTCACCTACAGATTTGGGTTCTCCCTTTTAAAGTCAAGAAGACAGTCCTTCCAAAGGACACCTCCTATCATTATACACTCTCATCATACCACACTTGCTGGGATCTCCAAGACCCTCTGTTCCAGGTTGTGAGTATCCACTTTGGCCACGCTGGTCTTGCCAAGAACACCACCACAGGAAATCTAGAGCCTGTAGTGCTATTAATAACATCATCTAAGACTGTCTTTGCTGCCCTCATGGCCTCTTCCCACCATGACTCACTGAAGCTTTTTACACGTTGTATCCATTAAGCTATAGTTCCCAAAGCTCATCTTCTCTAGTGCCATTAATTTTTAGGGGACCAGGCAAACCTTAAACTTGTCCCCCTTAATTAGATCCCTGTGCCCCCACAATCTCTTTGAATGCCTTTCACCATGATCCTTGAATGAGCTCTGAGACCACTACTGCACTGCTGGTACCTAACACTTCTTGGCACCTTGTCTGTTAGTTCTTGGAAGAGGAGGTGGCTATGGAGGTGAGTGGGCATGGGAGTGGGAGGATTTCTCCCTTCACTTCCTTTTTTGTTTTTTCAAATAATGGGTTTTGAGGGGGAGGGAAAGGTTAACCAATTTATTTTCCATCTCCCATTGATAAAATGTTTACCACTCCCCATTGAAAGAATTTAGATCTTTCTTTAGAATCTCCAGGAAAATCTCCCAAACCCAGCCCACCACCATGTGGATTCAGCCATCTTCTGATTCACCTCCAGATTGTATCCTCCTAACTGCTCAAGCCACAGGTTAAGGGCGAAATGTTCAATGCCCAAGCAATTAAGTGGGGAACACGTTTATCTAAACAATTGCATGCAGCTCTGTATCTGCATACAGGGGGTCTCTCCCAAGACTTTCCAACCTCAGCAAAACAAGAAAAAGCCCCAGCGACCTGGGGGTATATATCATTCATTCATTCCTGTGTTCAACACTCATGGCGGATCCCCACCGAGACAGTGGGAGAGCAAGGACAGGAGCAATCCCGGAGGCTGAAGTCTGAGGAGGATTTCAAATTCAAGTCAGAGATGAAAGAAACATCTGGACTCGGTCCTCAGGTACAGGCAGTATTCTGAACTGAGGCTAGAACCAGAGACCATTCTAATGAAAGGCCTCCACAGGTGGGCTCCGACTCAGTTTCCTGTATGTATATTCATTCATGAAATCGCTCTGCGGGTCAACATGCAGAACAAAACCATTTAATAAAAGTGACAATGGGGAGAGGAAAGGGAGGCCAGAAGGCTTGTGAATGTGGAGAGAGGAAGAGCCAAAGGAGGAGGGGGGCGGGGGGGGGGGGGTGGAAAAACTGAGAATCCCTCCCTGTGCTCCTTGCTGCCAGGGAGGTCTGAGGGACTAGTTTCTACCTGGGATCCCAAGTCCAGTACAAAAGTGGCGGGGCCACAGCTCGGGATGAGGGAAGGGGGTCCTCGGCACACGCGCGTGGGGGTGCCAAACGAAGGGGGCTATTGCGCTCGCTGCGGGGGGCACCTCGCCTGGCTCCATCCGCAGCCCGACCCCGTGGGGACCCGGGTGTGGCGCGTCGTCCGGGGTTGTCCCGCTGCCCCGGGAGTCGCGGGAGGCTGGGTCCCGACACCCCCGCGAGCTCGCGGCCCGCGCTTTCTGCTCCAGGTGAGGGCACAGCGCGGTGTCACTTTACCTGCTGGCAGAGGGTCGTCCTGAGAAGCCATGGGGCAGGGCGGGGCAGCAGGCCGGGCCGTGGGAGCGGGACAGCGCAGCCTAGGAGCTGGGCTGGAGCCCGGGAGTGCTGGTGTCCTGCAGTGCGGACTGGGCTGCAGCAGAGCACAGCGGAGCTGCGCGCCCCTCCTCCGCCAGCTCCTCCACCTCCTCTCAGACTCTCCTCTGCGTCCTCCGCGAGCTCACTCCCGGATTCTGCAATTAGCAAAGCCCCTTCTCCGGACCGCCCACGCCCTCGCCCCCCTCTCCCTCCCCCTCCGTCCTGAGGCGCGGGCCCGGGGCACGGGCACCGGGAAAGCCCGGGGGGCTTGCGAGGGTGGCCAGCGCCAGCGCTGAGCGGCCTCCTAGCCTGGCTCCCCGAGCGGGTGTCCACCTGCTCCCTGCTGCAAAAAGATCATCAGCCCTAAACCCCGGCTGCACTCTCGGGTCATTTCGCTGGCTTCCTGATTGTGCCCAAAGCCGGGAACCAGCTTCCCCAGCACAGGCCTGGGCTGAGATGCTTGCCCACGATCTGTTTAAGCAGTCTCCTCCTCTCCAGGCAGGGTCCGCCATTGCATGATGGCACCCACGAATCACTTAGACCTGGATGTTTTGGTTTTTTGTTTCTTTTTTGGTTATTGGTTATTCCATGACATCCATGGTAGGTGATCCACAAAGGGAGTGAAAAGAGGACGCCTGATGCATACGCATATGGCCATTCTAGAAAAAGAGCTTGGGGTACTCTGGGAAGCGCGGCATTGGTCCTTTCACTATGGTTTTGCTGCATCAAATAGTTCCTTCTTCTTCAAATATAAATATATAAATATATTGATCAAGTCACTCGCATGTCTTAGGAGAATGTCATACCTTTAGTAGCAAACTTGAAATCTTGGACATTGGTTTTGATTTTTGTTTTGGTTTGATTTGGTTCGGTTTTTGTAATTTTAAAAATCCCTCCAGCCCTTGGCTGTGTCTGACCTGAGTGCTTTCTGCTGTTTCTGCAACAAAACTGTCAGGGCAGCGAAAACTCTCATTGTTTACAGTGGCGCCCCCTTCTGAACACTTTGTTAATTAAAAGATTTTTTTTTTTTTTGGCTATTGTAAATGTGAAACAACAATGAGGTATTTCAAAGAGGTGAACCACAGGTAAATTTCTCTAAGTGTGGGTGAGGGTTACTCAAAAAGAAACTTGACAAGGCTTTTAAAGATACCGACAATCATTATAACATAACGTGACTGATTGTTACCGTGCTCTTAACCGGGCAAACACTTGTTGGCTTCCAAGGAAAACGAACATAGTTGAGATGGTTCTAGCAGCCTTCTAGCACAGGGTCTCATGAGGCAGGGATTCTAGCCCCTGGCTGTGCAAGGCATGAGGCCTGTTAGTGATTCTATTTTTTCTTCTGCAGAATGGGTCTTTCTGCATTCCAGGTCCTTTCTACCCCAATAAATAATGCGGCGATTCTCTCAGTGAGTTGTACTTTTGGTTTAAACAGCCAACTGTCTCTTAAAAAGGACTTTTGTTTAAAGTCCTTTAAAAAAAAAGTCCTTTCAAAAAAAATTTTTTTTTTAATTTTTATTTTTTAATCCCATATGTTTACTCTGATCCTGGAACTTTGTCATTTTGACCTTATCTGCTGATTAAAATATTCTTCATCATCAGCACCTACTGCTCTCCTCTCCTGGTGGTCTCTCCGGAAGGGGTCTTCTCTAGATCTTCTAGCAGAGGATGGGCACTTCCCCTCTACCCCTGTTGCCAGACCAACCTTACCTATCCTGCAGGGACAGGTCGGCCTGGCCTTTTATCTGTTGTTCTCTTCTGAGTGGTTAGTTTTTCATAGATACCGTGCTTTGCTTTTGTCAGGATTTACCCTGGACTATCAAAACCCTTATCTTGTGCCAGTGAATCCTAAGAAACAGACCTGATGAGAGAACCAGGAACTCGAACAGATCATATTTATCCTGAATGTTCCGTCCAAAATGAAGAATACATTTCTGAGGAGCCTCAAGATGTCTTAGAAGGGAAGTTTCACCAACTCTGTCACGTAGGGGCATCAATTCTGATTCTGTGTCAATGTTCCTACTTTCCCAGCTAGTAATTCTCTTCCTCAGAAAGCCCACTCTCAAGCGTTTCCTCTCTCAAAGGCAGTTGCTCTTCGAGTCTGCACATGGCACTTGGGGCCTGCTTGTCGTTGGCTACTGCCCTCTGTACCTTGGGTCTAACAGCTTCGGGGCATCAAGATGAAATCGTCTCTTGTTCTAAGACTTAATATATTTTGGGGCACATGGTAAGCAATAATCACTTTTTTAGTTGATCCAAGTGTTCGACCTTTCTTAATTATTCTAGTACCACAGTTTACTTGTTCTAAGATTTCTCCTTCCCCCCCCCCATTCTAATAACTCTTGCAGTTGATGACATATCCTAGTTTAACTGACAGCATTTCTCTTTCTTAGTCGAACATAAACTATAGTGCATCTTACCCTTGAGGAAAGCTAGGTTGCAATTAAATACTCTATTATGGTTACGATTCTGATATTTGAAATCCTCCGGTAGCTCCCTGTGCCCCCACAGTGTAGTACCTCACCTTCTCGGCATAGTATACAAACCAGCTCACCCCCAGTGTTAACCCCAGGGCTCAGCCTCCATCCCCAGGTGATGCTGCCAGATCAGCTGCCCGTTGTCCTGAACTTGCTGTAGATTCCCGAATGCACTGTGCTGCCTCCTGGCACTTTGAAAGTGACACACTCATCCCCATTCTTCGCTTTGCCCTTGTCTATCACCTCCCCTCAAAATCTGTTCCTAAGTGCCTTTTCCCAGCTCCAACCTACCCTTGGCAGTCTTTTATCTCCCTGTGGTAAAACCTGTCACACTGCACCATGGACATGCCCGTTGTCCCCCTGAGAAGAGAAAAGGGACAGTGAGGGCTTCCCAGCATTTGCAGCTCTAGTGCAGAGCCCCATGCCTGGCTTGCAGGAAATGCCAGATCATGAAGACAAACGGAGATCATCCTCTGGCTAAAACCAGCTCTTCTTTGCCTACCGCAGGATCTGGATCAATACAGAGCAGCCCGTTATTATTGCTGTTTTTCTAGGGATTTTTTACCCATATATTTCCCAGGTCTTGACTCTTTTTGTAGCACTTTAATTCAGGCTTCAACCACTTCCTAGTCAGACCAGGTGAAATCATTTTCCTTCCCATAGCCTCGGTATATTTCACACCTAGTAAATCTTTTTTGAAAGATCTTATTTACCCATTTGACAGATCAAAAGTAGGTAGAGGGGCAGGCAGAGAGAGGGGTGGGGGAGCAGGCTCCCCGCTGAGCAGAGAGCCCGATGTGGGGCTCCATCCCAGGACCCTGAAATCATGACCTGAGCCGAAGGCAGAGGCCTAAACCACTGAGCCACCCAGGAGCCCCCATATCTCGTAATTTTTAATCAACGTGCAAAAAGTATTGTACATATTGATGAAGTTCAAACAAATTCTGTGAAACCGTAGATGGACTGAAAGATACTATTATGTATCAAATATTGTAAAAATTAAGCAAGGAAATAGCAAACATAAAATAACCAAAGCATACAAACTTGGGTAGATACAATAGGTGTGATCATGTTCTACTTCATAAAGAGATGAGTTAATAGATAAATAGAAGTAACTAGACTTTTTAGACGTTAATAAAACTTTGCCTGTTATTTCTTAGCTATATAAAATAGATGGTTTTCTAACAAAAACGCTTATCTTAAAAATATTTAAAAATAAATTTCAGGCTACTCATAAGGTTCTATTTACTTTTCCACTGAAGGAAAAGCTGGTTGTTGTAGTTGTAGTTGTTTGTTTGTTTTAGTCTCCTCCTAGTTTTTATTATTATAATGTGGAATGAGGAATGTTAAATTGAAAAGTGAATTATTTTATAGACAAAATTCATTACTTGATTCACTTCCTGGTACAGCAGATGGAACTCCTGAAAACATGCCCTTTTGCCTTACAGAAGTGTAACAGTTATGCTTACTTCTGAAACATGCTTGGTGGTGGCCCTAAATAGTGACACCATACTAAACATTTTGAATATTTGCAATTACTTTTTATAGTCATAGGGCTCCAAAAGGCACTGCTAGTCTCTTAGTAGGTATTTCAATAAAGCTAAAAGTTGCCTGACTGTTTAAAAATATTAACAAGGCACAAAACATGGCAGAAGTATTGTCCTCAGATATTATTTTTTTCCATATGCTCCTGATTCCAGACATGACAAGTTATTTTTTAAAATTTTTTTATAAAAGATTTTATTTATTTCTTTGACAGAGATCACAAGTAGGCAGGGTCAGGCAGAGTGAGAGGGGGGGAAGCAGGCTCCCTGCTGAGTTGAGAGCCCCATGTGGGACTCGATCCAAGGATTCTGGGATCATGACCTGAGCCGAAGGCAGAGGCTTTAACCCACTGAGCCACCCAGGTGCCCCCATGACAAGTTATTTTTTTTAAAAGATTTTATTTATTTATGACAGAGAGAGAGATTACAAGTAGGCAGAGAGGCAGGCAAAGAGAGAGAGGAGGTATCAGGCTCCCCGTTGAGCAGAGAGCCCAATGTGGGGCTCCAACCCAGATCCCTGAGATCATGACCTGAACTTAAGGCAGCGGCTTAACCCACAAGCCACCCAGGAACCCGACAAGTTATTTTTGATAGATATATATAGCATGTATTTTCCAGTTATAAGAAAGATGGTTCTGCTCTTTTTAACCTCATTTAAAAATTACATAATTTTTTTAAATAAATTTTATTTGTTAATGTTTTACCTTTCTTTTCTTTTTTTTAAAAAGATTTTATTTATTTATTTGACAGACAGAGATCACAAGTAGGCAGAGAGACAAGCAGAGAGAGAGAGAGAGAGAGAAGCAGGCTTCCTGCGGAGCACAGAGCCCGATGCAGGGCTCAATTCCAGGACCCTGAGATCATGACCCGAGCCGAAGGCAGCAGCCCAAACCACTGAGCCACCCAGGCACCCCAATGTTTTACTTTTCAATATACTACTTAGAATATAAACCCTATTCCATTTTGTAAGAAGGCTACCATTTAAAAAATGGTAATTTTCTCATTGTGTCTTCCCCTCTCACTGCTTTATTTTGAATAAAACATTTCACAATAAACATAACTGATGCTTTCCTTTTGATGGTCCCTCTGTTGGTCATATTATATATGAGCCATGACAATTAGTTTTACAACATTTATTCATGTTTGTTGATATGTTTTATCATAACCAATTATCCCTCTTTTATCTAGATTCCCCAGCTTTCAGACAGGTGTACACTTCAATAAATCATACCCAAGGGATGTATCAAGTACTTCTTAGACATTCTATCAGATCCTTGACTTCTCATTTTGCCTAGGGATTTGCAATAGGTTCTGCCAGAGGCACCACTGTGACAACTGATGTCCATGGTCTATCTCCTGCTAAGCTCAAGTTTTTCTATACAATTAATGCACTCCATCAAGTTCTTTTTTTTTGTAATATTAACAAACTTATTTTAAAGTTTATATGGAGAGGCAAAGACTCACAATAGTCAACATAGTGTTGAAGGAGAACAAAGCCTGAGGACTGACTTCAAAGTTTACCATAACGATGGGGCGCCTGGTTGGCTCAGTGGGTTAAGCTTCTGCCTTTGGCTCAGGTCATGATCCCAGGGGCCTGGGATCGAGTCCCGTATTGGGCTCTCTGCTCAGCATCCAGCCTGCTTCTTCTCATTTCTCTCTCTGTCTGTCTCTCTGCCTATTTGTGATCTCTCTCTCTGTCAAATAAATAAATAAAATCCTTAAAAAAAGTATACCATAACGATAATTGGAAGCAAGATATTGTAATACCACAGAAAGACTAGATTAAAGGAACAGAATATATATTATCAATTATATTTTATATTTAATATAAAAGCAAAAGCAATACAAGAGAGCAAAATACAATCTTTTAAACAAATGGTTCTGCAGTAATGGTGAAGCTAAATGTAAAAATATAAAATAAAAATAAAATAAATAATAAAATAAAAAAAAAAATCCAGGCAGATATCATACACTCTTCACAAAAATTAACTCAGATTAAATTATAAACCTCAACATGAAACATGTAGAAGGTAATATAGAAGAAAATTTAAATGACCTTGGTTTTGGAAATAACTTTAGCTACAGAAGCACAAGCACTGAATTTAAAAATGTCTACTCTGTGAAACAATGCCAAGAGAATGAAAAGGCAAAGCACAGACTGTGAGAAAAAATTTGCAAAATACACATCTGGCAAAGGACTGTTAATCAAAAAGACACAAAGACCCCTTAAAACTCAACAATCGTGGAAAAACCTGATTACAAATGAGCCAAAGACCTTAGCAGATACCTCACAAAAGAAAATATTACAGATGGCAAATAAGCATATAAAAAGATGCTTCACATCATATGTCATCAGGAAAATGCAAATTAAAACAAAAAAGAGACACCAGTACATACCCAGAATCCAGAACACTGACAACAGAACACGAAATGTTGGTGAGGATGTGGAGCAACAGGAATGTTCTTCCATGTCTATTGAGAATAAGGAATGGAAAACAACTTGGCAGTTTCTTACAAAATTAAACATATTCTTGCCAGATGATTCAGCAGTAGCAGTTCTTGGTATTTATCCAAAGAAGATGAAACCTATACCCACAAAGATGTCTATAGTAGTTTTATTCATTACTGACACAAGCTTGGAAGCAACCAAGATATCCTTCCATAGGTGAAAGGTCAAATAAAGTGTAGTACATGCAAACAATGGAATCTTATTTAATGCTAGAGAAATGAACCAAGCCATGAAAAGATATGGATATAAATATTTAATAAATATTTGATTTTAGGCTTCTACCAGTCTATCAATAGTAGTAGTATATTTTAACAGTGAATGCTCAGCATTCAAGAATTTACCTAATAAAATATTTGGGGTTCAATATTTTAAATACTTCAACCTCTATGATTATATTCCTAATAATTTTGAATTGGGGTAAATAAAACTTAATTTTTTGTAACTTGTTTCTTATTGCAAAAGAGCCCAATGAAATTTTAGAAAATAAAAATTTACCAAAAAAAAGTTTAGTTTACTACTGCCAAATAATTTAAAACTTTACCTTATATTCAAATACATATATTTTTCTAAATTGATTTATAGGCTACTAAAACCAAAAACTTTTAGTTATACTAGATTTCATATCATGCAATCAATGCCAGAAAGCCATCTGGCGATGACTTGTCTTAAATAGAGTTAAGATGGGTGTTATTACAATGCAAGATGGAAACAAAGATAGTATAACAATTGAGTGTTACATAAATTTTCTGTTTTGATCAAGTTACTAATCTACAAAAGGCTTTTATCGGTGACACACTTGGGAATTTAACAAAACTTTTAAACTAGCATGTGCGACTCATTCCTGGAAAACAACACAATCAATAACACTTTCTTTAGATGAAATCATGACTATTTCTCCATTTGAATAAAAAAGGGAGCAACCCCAATAAGTTTATTGAACATGAAAAGTTCAAATGCTATAATGCTCCTAAGGAATTAAATGGTCCAGTCATGAATTACAAAAAAAGGATATAAATTACCAAAGTGTTTGTATAATTGCAATGTACAACTGCCCATTATCGTTCAATAGTGTAGGCTTGTACAAGAACTCTATAAAAGAACTCCACTTCTAAACCGTGGAAAATATGTTCCCTTTCCCCCTATATACATCTATTAAGCCATTCATTTAGCTTTTAAAATATCCACTTAATACAGGCTTTTTACTCATTTGCACAAATACCCAGGAAGTGAAGGAGGGTGTTATACAAATATTAAAGGAAAAGATTGCTCTAGGCAGAGCAAGTAAGTATATAGACTTTGTGTGAACAGCTGGTCTGTTACTTTTGAGGAAAAACAAGGAGGCCAATCAGGAGTTCATAGTGGTGGAGAGAGGAAGAACGTATTGATGTATGACCCTCTAGTACATTGAAACGCCTTCAGTTTTTATTTAATATGAAAGGGGAAGATACCAAAAGACTTTCAAAAGCAGAATAAAATCATCTGACTTGATTTTTAGGTAAGTTGCTGTACCAAAATAAATTTGCAGGGAGAAAGTAGTGCAGTATGTGTGGAAGTGGGGTTATCAATCAAGTCAATAATTCAGGAACATATGATGGTGTTTTTAGCATACTGGGTGGTAATAGAAGTGGTGAGGTATGGTTTTTATTTTGCATCTATTTTGATGGTGAATATTCTGGTGAACAGGATGGGGTATGTGCAGGACAGACAATATCAACATTTATTTTACCTGCACAAACAGAAGGGTGGAGTCTTCATTCCCTGATATGGAGAGAATTCAGAGTTCAAATGTTCTTTCTGATTAAATGGCATAGTGATGATGAGGATTTAGTCAGACAGTGAAAGAGAGCAGTAAGCATAGTGTTAAGCGGTAAGACATTATAATACATTTGAACATCAAAAAAAGATGTGTTGGATCACCCATTTGTGTGAGTAAATAAATAAATAAAGCTTCCTGGGGTTCTGATAGAGGTAAAGAAGACTACTATATGATCCAAAGGGGCACGTGCACCAAATGTTTATAGCAACAATATCCACAATAGCCAAACTATGGAAAGAACCTAGATGCCCATCAACAAATGAATAATATATATATATATATATATATATATGATGGAATACTATGCAGCCATCAAAAGAAATGAAATCTTGCCATTTGCGATGACATGGCTGGAACTAGAGGGTATTATGCTTAGCAAAATAAGTCAACCAGAGAAAGAGACTATCATATGTTTTCCCTGATATGAGGAAATGGAGGTGCAATGTGTGGGGTTTGGGGGACAGGAAAAGAGTAAATGAAACAAGATGGGATCGAGAGGGAGACAAAACATAAGAGACTCTTAATCTCACAAAACAAACTGAGAGTTGCCCGGGGGTTGGGGAGGGTAGGGAGAGGGTGGTGGGGTTTTGAACATTGGGGAGGGTATGTGCTTGATGAGTGCTGTGAAGTGTGTAAACCTGGCGATTCACAGACCTGTACGCCTGGGGCTAATAATACATTATATGTTAATTAAAAAAGAAGAAGAAGAAGAACACTACTATTAATCCAATGCTATGGTTTTCAGCAAAGAGTGTGTAATCAGGCATATTTTATTAAATTATCCAAGTAAAATGATGGTCGAACATTGGAATAACAGAAAACATAAAAATCAGAGATTTTAAAAAGAGATATGGGACAGTGTAGAGAATATAGTCAATGATATTATAATAGTGTTATATGGTGACAGATGGTGGCTATATTTGCAGTGATCATAGAATAATGTATGGAGATATTGAAAACCTGAAACCAATGTAACACTGAATATCAACTATACTCAAATAAAAGAGTAGTAAAAATAAAACATTTAAATTTAAAAAGATAAAAAGAGGGACAAGAATTTGAAAAGTGAATTAAAAAAGAGTAAAGATGAGGCTAAGACATACTCTGAACCTTGAGGAAAACACCATTTTGAAAATTCTTCCCATTTTGAGAAAACTCAAATGAATCAATACCATAAAAGAACCCATTTTAACTGAGAGATGTAATGAATGCTCAAGAAATAATTTTATGACAGGATAATTCTTCCCTCTGAAACAGCATACAGAAACCAGGGAAAACACTTGGAAGCAAAATAAACTATACTGAAAATAAGAATCAGGAAAAAGATAAGTGATGAAAGATAAGAAAATTAGACCTGCGACAGAGATCTAGTGAAGAGAATTTTTAGCTTGTGGTTTAATGTTTTTGAGGATAATCTAGAGTTCATAACTGCCTTGAGACAGGCCGATTGTAGGCAGTTTAGGCAGACCCCTAAGACAGGCCTACTTTGGGCAGGTGGTGTTGGAGGAGGCCATTGGGCTGGACAAAGACAAATCCAACCATTTGACTAAAGTGTCTGTGAAGATGTTGAAGTCAGATGCAACAGAGAAAGACCTGTCAAACCTAATCTCAGAAATGGAGATGATGAAGATGATTGGACAGCACAAGGACACCATCAACCTGCTGGGTCCTGCACACAGGACGGTCCTTCGTACACTCTCACGCAATATGCCTCCAAAGAAAACATACAGGAGTACCTGCAGGCCCAGAGGCCTCGTGACCTGGAGTACTGTTACAATATCAGCCACAATGCAGCAGAGCAACTCTCCTCCAAGGACCTGGTATCCTGTGCCTATCAGGTAGCCTGAGGCATGGAGTACCTTGCCTCCAAGAAGGCAAACACCAAGACCTGGCCACCAGGGAAGTGCTGGTGACAAAGGACAACATGATGAAGATCTCAGACTTCAGCCTTGCCAGAGATATCACCACATCAGTTACTATAAAAACAACCAACTGTGGACTGCCTGTGAAGTGGATGATCCCTAAGACCATATTTGTCCAGATCTACATCCACGAGAGTGACTTCTGGTCTTTTGGGGTGATCCTGTGCAAAATCTTTACTCTGGAAGCCTTCCATATCCTGGAGTGCCTGTGGAGGTGGTTTTCAAGCTGCTGAAGGAGTCATTTGATGGATAAGCCAATAAGTGCACCAGAGAGTTATACAATAATACAATACAATAATAATACATTAATTAGGAGAGGCTGGCATGTGGTACCTTCAAGCTGCTGGTAGAAGACCTGGATCATACTGTGGCCTTGACCTCCAACCAGGAGAACCCGGACCTGTCCTTGGCCCTGGAACTGTACTGTCTATGCTTTCCCAACACCCAAAGCTCCACCTGCTCCTCAGAGAAGAATTCCACCTTCTCTCATGTGCCGTTGCCCAGGGAGGCCTATCTGCCCTGACACCCAGCGCAGCTTGCCAATGGTGGACTCAAATGACTAGTATCCCTATTACTCCTGTCCAGATTCCGTCATAACCTGTAACCATTACCCCCAACCCTCCCTGAAAGACTCACTGCCTTCTCCTTTGTCCCTTTCCTACTGGCAGGAGCCAGCTGCCTACCTGAGGCCTTCACCCCCTTGAAGTTCACCTCTCTTCCCCTTCCTCTTCCTCCTCCTTACAACCTGCTCATGAAAGAAAGGCACAGAGAGGCAGGTACTTGCTCGTGGCTACTTCCTTCCCTCCCATATGTTGGACCAAGACCCCTCCCTGGCATCTGGTACTGCCGGGACGTCGAGGGAGTGGGAGATGAGGCATGCCAGTGAAAGCTGTCGGAGCTCTCCGGTTTTGGTCTGCTTAGCATAACATGTAAGACTGAGTTCTGGTGGCAGGGACCTAGTCCTTGGGGCTATAGCACTAGCGAGGGGAGGTCAACTGCTCTGGGCCTTGGCTAAGAGCAACCCCTGCTCCAGAGATATGGTGCCAAGGGCTTATTAATTATGATTCTAATTTGCTTTGCTGACCAAATGCCTGGTATCAACAGATGGGAAGGCAAAGACTGGAAGCAGTGTTGTGACCATGGGGTCCAGCCCCAAACTATGAAGAAAACACAAAGTGTATAAATCTGAGTAAGTATATATTTAAACACCTCTTTAAATAGGTTGTTATCAAAGATTTAATCAATGGGTAATATGCTTCTCATGGCTGGGAAGCATCAGTTGCCATATTTTAAAAACAAAGGAAAGAGGTGTCTGGGTGGCTTCCTCCGTAAGTGTCCCTTCTTTTCAGGTCATGATCCCAGGGTCCTGGGATGGAGCCCCAATTCAGGCTCTCTGCTCAGTAGGAAACCTGCTTCTCCTTTTCCCTCTGCCCTGCTTATAGTTCCTCTTCCTGTCTCTCTGTCTGTCAAATAAATAAAATATTAAAAAAAAAAGAAACAAAATGTTTTTAAAAGTTCTTTTTTTTTTTTTTAATTTTCTAGGGGTGCCTGGATGACTCAGTTCTTTAAGCAGATGTTTGCCTTTGGCTGAGGTCATGATTGCAGTGATCCAGCCCTGCATGGGACTACTTGAACCACAAGGAGCTTGCTTCTTCCTCTCCCTTTGCACGTTATTCCTCCCGCTTGTGTGCTTCCTCTCTCTCTCTCTCTCTTGCTGTCAATAAACAAATAAAATCTTTACTAAATAAATTAATAAATAAACCTACTTTCAGTTTAGGTCCCTTAACAAAAATGGCTACTGCTTCATTTAAAAAAAAAAAAAGATAATTTAGAAAGATGCTTCCAGTGCTAAAAAGTTGGTTTTTTTTTTTTTCAGGATTAAATATAGAAGTGCTTTATAAAGTAAAAGAAAAACTATGCTATATTAACACTAATAACACTATAACTTTGGTGGTTATATCAAGATAATGAAAAGTGATTTTAAAGCAAATTTCATTATCAGACATAAAGATCAAGTCAAAATTACAGAGGAGTAAAAGGATGAATTTATCAGGGAGTATAATAATTCTTGACTTTTAATACTTAATAACAGATTTGGGGATATATAGGGAAAAACTAAGAACAAAAATCATAACTTCTACCTTAGAAGAGAAATGGAAAAAAGTCTCAACACCTTTATTTTGAGATTATATAGACAAATGGTCATCAAATTGGTAAGATATGTAAGACTTGAACAAAATTATCAACTAACTAGATATGTTTGATATTACAGAACACTCCCAACAACCGAAGACTACATATATCTTAAGCCATGATTTTGTTTGCAAAGGTCAACATTGATAATGCTCTAGTCATACCTCCGTGTACCAGGAAAGAATTAGCATATTTCTTGAAAGACACAGCTATCAAAGCTCCATTGAGAAACCATAATGATGGAGAAGGGATTTGCAAATTATATATCTGATAATGGACATCTACTCTGTTTATTAAAAAATGAATAAAAATAAAATACCTTACTAATAACCAAACAGAGTATCCAATTTTACATATGAAGAAAATTATTGAAGAGACATGTCACCAAAAGGATATGGATGGCTTATAAGCACATGACAAATTTCTCAACATTTAGACATTAAAGAAATACAAATTAAAATCATAATGAGACATGCTTACATATCTATTAGAATGGCTAAAATTATAAAGGCTAATTTACTTCGTCTGAGCTAGATTGAGAAGCAACAAAAAATCTAAACTGTTGTTGGCATATATCATGATACCACCACTTTGGAAAATAGTTTGAAAATTTTTTTAAATGCAAAATACGTTGCAGTTACACCAATAGCCATTTTACTTCTACGCATTTAACCAAGAGAAACAAACGCTATGTTCGTACAAGGACTTGTATATGAATTTCATAGCAGCTTTATTTTTAAGAATTGAAAACAGTAGAAATGTTCATCAATGTCCATCAATAGAGCAAAGACAAATTATGATCTATTCATTAAAGAGATTACTATTCAACATCAAAATGAACTATTTACAATTGGAGATTCTCAAAGTAATGGTGCTGAGAAAAGAAAAGCCAGGCAATGAATAGAATATACTGTGTGATTCCATGACTATAAAAAAAATCTAGAAAATACAAATTTATATAAAGTCACAGTCATCAAATATATTGGTGTGATTTTAGTGCCTTCTTCTGTGCTCCCATAGCTTCCTACACTTGGATCTCCAAGCATTTGTTACACCATGTGAAAATATGAACTCTTTTTCTTTATTCTGTCTTACTAGAATAAGAATCCTTGAAATTTTATGGACATTTGAACTCTCAGTTATTAGTAGAAATTCTATCACACAGTAAGTTTTCAAATATAAAGCCACAGTTTTACAATGACTTCTAAGCTTTTACATGATCTAGCCACTCATTTAACCTCTGTGGCCTCTTTCCCTGCTACTCTTCAGTCCCTCACAGTGGTCTCCTTGCTATTCCTCAGATATGCCAGGCATGATCCAACCTAATGGCCTTCAAGATAGCCAATTCCTTTGTCTGGAGTGACCTTATTGCTGATAGTTCTGGGCAAATTCATCACCTTTCCATACGTTTGTTCAATTGTCAGCTTCATTGTAACTACCCTGATCTTCCTATTAAAATTCTTACCTCCCCATCCCCTGCCTAGCAACCTCGATTTTTCTCATCCTGATCTAATTTTTCTTTTTCCCCATTGCACTCATCATTTTTGAATGCACTATGCAATTTTTATTCAGGTTTATAGCTTTTAATTGTCTCACCCATTAAAATAAACGTTCTACAAATCCAAGTATTTCATTTACCAGTGTAGTCTGAAGTAATATCTGCCATATAATAAACAGTAGACAATTGGTAAATTTCAGAATAAATTAATGTTGAGAATATACTGAATTTCATAAGTCATTTCAATATTTTTTTCAAAAAATAAACTATGTAAAACATACCTTAAATTTACTTTCAAAATATTTTATAGCATATAATGAACAAAATAAGACAAAAGAAGACAAAAAAACCCAAAATAAGCAAAAGCCTCAAAGAAACAATCATATGAATAACCATTTCAAACCTACTTAAAAATTGCATAATACCACACTCCTAGATCCTCTCTGAATGCTCTAAAATAACCCTTCAAAAGAAATACATTTTTTAAAATAACAGATTTTTTGGCAAATAATTTAATAAAATAAAAATTTCATTCATCTATGTAGATCATAATAAATGTTTTTAATAAGCATAAAATTATAACTCTGAAGTGTGCTAAAATGAAACCACCTGCTAAGGGTGAGAGAACAAAAGTAAACATCATTTTTCCAAATAAGATGAATTTATTACCTTTGAATCAAAGCATGTGGATTTTTTCAAAGTGGCAATAAAGGAATATGGAAACAGAATCCATAGAAAGTCATATTTTAGATTTCTAAAAGACTTCAAAGTGAAGAGTATACATTTTTTAAATGCTACATAATGCTACATAATGACAAGATGACAGGTTGTGACAAATAGCATTTTAAAAGCTCTACTCATAATGGAACAGAAGGTGTCATTTCCCTATAATTTTATATATGTCATTAATTTACTATATTTGGATACAACACATTACCAAACAGATGTTCATCAAAGACTAAATCATTTTTAATGGAACATAATATTTTGAACCTACATCTATTAATCATTTTTTTGATCTAACATTTATAGTCTCGCTAAACAATTTATCAGATATTGACAAATTTAAAAAAAATATAGGATAAAAAGTCGTGTTTGGAAAAGTAGATTTTCTTTGAAATTTGCATTTAAATGAAAATATTTGCTGATATTTTTAAGACTTTAAATGTAATTTTATATATATCTGACCTATTAGATGATATAAAATTTTTGGAGAAAATATGACATATTTTTTTGATCTTGGTTGAAGGTATTAATAAAGATCAACTGCTTGTATTATTTGTATTGTGATATCTTAGTTAATAAACATGAATAACTGGTATAAAATATGTTTTTTTTTTAATTTTATTTATTTCCTTGACAGAGATCACAGGAAGGCAGAGAGGCAGGCAGAGAGAGAGAGGAATGGAAGCAGGCTCCCTGCTGAGAAGAGAGCCCACTGTGGGACTCAATCCCAGGAACCTGGAATCATAACCTGAGCCGAAGGCAGGGAATTTAACCCACTGAGCCACCCAGGCACTCTAAAATATGATTTTTTTATATATAGAATTATAGTTCTTGCCAAAATATGGAACTAGCTGGAACTGAATGCATCCTTCAAAGTCAGCTCTTTAAAAATTATGCAAGTTTAATATAGAACTATTTCAGATATGAACCAAAAACAAAGAAATGATGATAAATTTCTTAAAAGACTCAAAGTTGCTCTTGACTGGTATGTTTCAATCTCTATTCCTGGTTTGAGGACAGTTTTTAACAGGCCTGTCACTGTAGAAATCAGCTGGATGTTTAGAGGCTATCAGAACTGTGCAAAAACCTTGAAGGGGTAAAGACTTGAAAATTCTTTAGAGAGATTAGCTCCCAAAGGCATTATTCATCCACACATTTTCCTCCAAACAATTAAGACTGATGGATGAGGGGCACCTGAGTGTCTCTCTCATCACGTGGGTGGTGGGTTAAGCCTCTGCCTTCATCTCAAGTCATGGTCTCTGTGTCCTGGAATCCAGCCCCACATTGGGCTCTGCTCAAAAGGAAGCCTGCTTTCCTCCCTGCTTGCCTGCCTCTCTGCTTACTTGTAATCTCTCTCTCTCTCTCTCTCTCTCTCTGTGTCCAATAAATAAATAAAATCTTTAAAAAAAGGCTGATGGATGCTAAATTATGAAAACTGCTCCCTCCAAATGATGCTTCTTCATAAAGATTTAAGAATTTAAAATTGTAAGAATTTAAAATTAAAACTTGATTGTAGGATTTATGTTACAGAATAACATCAAGTGAAGGCAGTTATTATTAGATCTGAAGTATTTGTGATTCTGAATTCTTGGCCTCATTAGTAAATTTATTTTTAAATTCTCCCATGGAGTGGTGATTGGCCTTCAGTCTTTCACTGATGTACATCATTGGGTCAAATGTGAGTGTGTGCCCAGATCTATATATAATCTTCTTTGTATTTCACTGGAGATGGCATTTCTGAGTTTTGTTCAATTGAATTTGGACAGATGTTTTAATAGTCACTTCTAGAGTTGGCCCTGGAGAATATCTTCCTTTTTTTTCCTCTCTTCCTGATTCTCTGAAAAACCCGGACTAATTCACATTATCACAGTCATATCACAATTCAAGTTTTTCCAAACACTATAGCTGCAAAATAGAAGGAAGCTACTCAGAATGTAATGCTATTGTGAATGATTGAGAAAGAAAACATTATTATAATTAAGCTACCAGGTTTCAATGTATTTTATTGTTGCTTAGAAAATCCTAGCATACCCAGACTTTACAGAGATTTGATGATCCGAAGAGGAGCTGAACTCATGGTCCAAAATAACTATGCACATAAAAAGTACAATTACTTACCTAAAAAAGATGATGTGGTTAACTTTATATGGCAATCAAAGTGTTATTGGAACAGAGATTTAAAAAATAGCTTAGGGGCGCCTAGGTGGCTCAGTGGATTAAGCCACTGCCTTCAGCTCAGGTCATGATCTCAGGGTCCTGGGATCAAATCCTGCATCAGGCTCTCTGCTCAGCAGGGAGTCTGCTTCTCTCTCTCTCTCACTCTCTCTCTTTCTGCCTGCCCTCCATCTACTTGTGATTTCTCTCTGTCAAATAAATAAATAAATAAAATATTAAGAAAAAAGAATGACTGTACTTTTAAAAAATAGCTTAAAAGGGGCACCTGGGTGGCTATGTGGGTTAAAAAGACATGTAGACCTGTGGATTAGAGTAGAGTGCCCAGATATGGACCATCAACTCTATGGTCAAAAAATCTTTGACAAAGCAGAGAAAATTATACAGTGGAAAAAAGACAGCCTCTTCAATCAATGGTGCTGGAAACATTGGACAGCTATGTTTGGAAGAATGACACTCAACCATTCTCTTATACCATACATAAAAATAAATTCGAAATGGACAAACGACCTCAACGTGAGGCAGGAGTCTATCAAAATCCTAGAGGAGAACATAGGCAGTAACCTCTTGGACACTGGCCACAGCAAATTCTTTCAAGACATGTCTCTAAAGACAAAGGAAACAAAAGCAAAAATGAACTTTTGGGACTTCATCAAGATCAAAAGTTACTGCACAGTAAAGGAAACAGTCAACAAAATGAAGAGACAACCCACGGAAAGGGAGAAGATTTTCACAAATGACATTACAGATAAAGGGCTGATATCCAAGATCTATAAAGAACTCCTCAAACTCAACACACAAAAAACAGATAATCATGTCAAAAAATGGACAGAAGACATGAACAGACACTTCTCCAAAGAAGACATACAAATGGCAAACAGATGCATGAGAAAATGGTCATCATCATTAGCCATCAGGGAGATTCAAATCAAAAGCACATTGGGATACCACCTTACACAGTTAGAATGGCCAAAATTAACAAGGCAATAAACAACAAGTGTTGGAGAGGATGTGGAGAATGGGGAACCCTCTTACACTATTGGTGAGAATGCCAGTTGGTGCAGCTACTTTGGGATAAAGTGTGGAGACTCCTTAAGAAATTAAAATTAGAGCTACCCTATGACACTGCAATTGCACTACTGAGTATTTACCCCTAAGATACAGATGCAGTGAAAAGAAGGGATATCTGTACCTATAGCACCAATGGCCACAGTCATTAAACTTTGGAAAGAACCAAGATGACCTTCAATGGATGAACGAATAAAGAAGATATGATCCATTTTTACAATGAAGTATTATGCTTCCTTCTGAAAGGAAGGATACCCAACTTTTGTAACAACATGGACGGGACTGGAGGAGATTTTCCTGAGTGGAATAATTCAAGCAGAGATTGTCAATTTTCATATGGTTTCACTTAATTGTGGAGCATAAAGAATAACACAGACTGGGTGATCAAGAGGAGAAGTGAGTGGGGGGAAATTGGAGGGGGAGACAGACCATGAGAGACTCTGAGAAACAAACTGAGAGTTTTGAGGGGAGGGGGCAGAGGGTTGGGTAAGCCTGTTAATGGGAGTTATGGAGGGCACATTTTGCATGGAGCACTGGGTGTGGTGCATAAACAGTGAATTTTGGAACCCTGAAAAAAATAAAATAAAAATGACAACAACTCCTTTTCCCAACATGGGGTAGGAGTCCCCCAAATGATTGGAAGCAGCCTCCATTAGAGATCAATACACTGCATGTTGAAGGTCCTCCCACTTCAAAAAGACCAAGAAATATCCAATCCCAAAACAAAGTAAGGGCCAGCTCCACCTCATGGAATACCACCTGCTCTCCCTTAGATAGTGTGCTGTTGCTTTAATAAACCTGCCTTCTGCTTTCACTTGGGCATTGATCTCTAATTCTCATGTGCCAACAATAAAAATAATGATGGTTTACCGTTACAATTCATAGAAAAGGAGGTACAGGGAAATTGAATGGAAGGGAATAACAAAGTAGGTTCATAAGTCAATCTTCCTTGTAAAAACATTAACCTGAAAGAGCATTTCTGCCACCTCTCTCCTGTTTGATTTGATAAAGAATGACCATGATACATGAATTATAGTTCGGGATTTTGAAAAGCATAATAGCTTTATACCAACACTTGAGCTTTTATTTATTTATTTATTTATTGCTAACAAGATAGGTCGATTGGATATGCGGTTCCTGACAAGCAACCTCAGAAGAGATTCCATCTTCATGAGAAGTCAGAAAGAACCACAAACCAAACCTCAAAATGGATTCAAAGAGAAAATACTCTTAAAAAATTTCCCTTCCTGGGGCACCCGAGTGGCTCAGTGAATTTGGCTCACTGGGCCTTTGCGTTCGGCTCAGGTCATGATCCTAGGGTCCTGGGATTGAGCCCCATGTCTGGCTCTCTGCTCAGCAGGGAGCCTGCTTCCACTTCTCTCTCTGCCTACTTGTGATCTCTGTCTGTCAAATAAATAAATAAAATCTTAAAAAAAAAATTTTCTTGGGCACCTGGGTGGCAGAGTGAGTTAAAGCCTCTGCCTTTGGCTCAGGTCATGATTCCAGGGTCCTGGGATCGAGCCCCACATCAGGCTCACTCCTCAGCAGGAAGCCTGTTTCTTCCTCTCTCTCTGCCTGCCTCTCTTCCTACTTGTGATCTCTATCAAATAAATAAATAAAATCTTTAAAACTAAAATTTCCCTTCCTATCAGAAGCAGACCAAACCACTAACAAATTCCCCAGAAAGCTTCATCTAAAAGGTTGTACTTTCTTCAGACACCCAGCAGGACCTTCTTCTCGGGGCCTGGTATTTCTTCAATGGCCTATTCTAGAGAATAAGACACTAAACTACTGAGCGCCAAGGGCCTCAGAACCACGAAGAGATGATGAGGTGCACAATGCATGCCTCTGGTCAACAAGAGGGTATGTAAACGTTTGCTGCTTTTCTGCATTTTTCAAAGCTGAGTTTTTAGCTGGTGGCCGCTCCTTTAGGATAAATTGCTGATACCGTATAGTAAAAGCTATTATATGATCTTTTACAAACCATTTCCTATCTTTGCAATCTCATGTGCCAAGACAGACACGGATTATTTAAAACCCTGAAGAGAGTGGTATTGCGTTTAAATTGCCTGTAACCTTAGTGCAATAGATTTATGATTGATTATTTAGTTAAAATATAACTAAATATAACTAAAATATAACTGTTTTAAATATTTATTCTCAGTAAACGATTTCAAACTATGCTCATTTAAGTAAGTTGGTGCATAATCCCATTTCTATTAAAACATAGTGCAAGGACCAATGCCGCGCTTCCCAGAGAGCCCCAAGCTCTTTTTCTAGAATGGCCATATGCCTATGTATCAGGCGTCCTCTTTTCACTCCCTTTGTGGAGCACCTACCATGGAGGTCATGTAATAACCAATAATCAAAAAACAAACAAAAAACCCAAACATCCAGGTCGAAGTGATTCCCGCGTACCATGATGCAATGGCAGACCTTGCCTGGAAACTAGGAGACTGCTCAAACAGATTGCGGGCAGGCATCTCAGCCCAGGCCTGTGCTGGGGAAGCTGGTTCCCGGCTTTGGGCACAATCAGGAAGCCAGCGAAGTGACCCTAGAGTGCAGCCGGGGTTTAGGGCAGATGATCTTTCTGCAGCCAGGCAGCAGGCGGACACGCCTTGGGGAGCCAGGCTAGGAGGCCTCCCAGAGCTGGCGCTGGCCAGGCTCCCATGCCCCCGGGGCTTCGCTGGCGCCATTGCCCTGGGCCCGCACCTCAGGACGGAGGGGGATGGGGGTGAGGGCGGGGGCGGCCCGGAGAAGGGGCTTTGCTAATTACCGAAGCGGGAAGTGAGCTCGCGGAGGAAGCGGTGGAGAGTCTGAGAGGAGGTGGAGGGGCTGGCGGAGGAGGGGCGCGCAGCGCCATGGTGCTCTGCTGCAGCCCAGTGGGCACTGCAGGAGCCCCACCCTCCCGCGCTCCAGCCCAGCCCCTGAGGCCACGCTGTACTGCTCCCGCGGCCCACTGCCCCGCCCCGCCCCAAGGCTTCCCCGGATGACCCTCTGCGAGCAGGTAAAATGACACCGCGCTGCGCCTACACCTGGAGCAGAAAGCGCGGGCCGTGAGCTCGCGGGGGTGTCGGGACCCAGCCTCCCGCGACCCCCGGGGCAGCGGGACCACCCCGGACGAAGCGCCGCACCCGGGTCCCCACGGGGTCGGGCGGGGACGGAGCCAGGCGAGGTGCCCCCCCCAGCGAGCGCAATAGCCCCCATCGTTTGGCACCCCCACGTGCGGGTGCCGAGGACCCCCTTCCCTCATCCCGAGCTGTGGCCCCGCCACTTTTGTTCTGGACTTGGGATCCCAGGTAGAAACTAGTCCCTCAGACCTCCCTGGCAGCAAGGAGCACAGGGAGGGATTCTCAGTCCTGTGTGTCCCCCGCCCCCCTCTTCCTCTCTCCACATTCACATGCCTTCTGGCCTCCCTTTCCTCTCCTCGTTGTCACTTTTATTAAATGGTTTTGTTCTGCATGTTCATCTGCAGAGCGATTTCATCAATGAATATACAGGAAACTGAGTTGGAGCCCACCTGTGAGAGCCCACCTGTGGAGGCCTTTCATTAGAATGGTCTCTGGTTCTAGCCTCAGTTCAGAATACTGCGTGTACCTGAGGACCGAGTCCAGATGTTTCTTTCATCTCTGATTTGAATTTGAAATCCTAATGTCACTATGACCTGGGAAGCCGAGGTCCACAACATCTTCATCTGAAATTCCACTAGAGCTCCCATTTACCTAGTGCCCAGCCTGAGTCTGTTTTCCACTACTGTCAGGGTTCTAGAAGTTCATGCACTGCCCACCACTGACAGTAGGGGCATCTCTCTGTCCAGATTTTCCCTTTACATAAGGAGGTCAGTTACAGGAGATTAGGGCCCACTCTAACCACCTCACTGTAATGTGATTGCATCTGTAAGGACTCTAGTTCCAAATAAGGTCACGTTCTGTGGTACCAGAGATAAGGACAGCAGCAAGGTTTCTGGGGGTAATGCAGGTCAGCTCTTAACAGTCCACTCTCTGGCTCCCCAAATTCATGTCCTTCCCGTGTGCAAAATACCTTCACCCAATGCCCTCCAAAGCACTAATCATCCTAGAATCAACTCAAAATCTGAAATCTCATTTGTCCTCCTCCTCTCAAAGTCCTAGATCTCACCCAGACCATGGGACCTGAGGACTGCACCCAGAAGCCACAGTCTCCTGGTAAAGCTGCCCATCAGGTCCTGACATCACCCTCATTCGTCGCAGCAGCCGAGGGCCTACAGTTCCGAGAGACAGTTTCTCAGAGGAAGTTTGAAGAACACCTCAGAGGACGTTGTTTGGGAGTGGATGAAGAGGGAAGGGGGTCAGAGCCTCCTGCCATTCCCAGGGCACCCAGAACCCAGAGAGTGAGGCCTTGGGTGCTTTCTAGTGACAGTTTCAAGGCAATTCTTTGACTTTGGGACTTCAGAGTTAATTTAGTTTTCATTTGTGATTATTATTTTTGTGTGGGGGCCATAGCATTTCATTTGACCTATGGCTGTTTTCACTCCCGGTTCTGAAGAAGCCCCTAAATCCTAACCCTGTTGAGGACTCTGAAAGCTCTCAGAGCAGCAGTACTGGGGGACAGTGTGGATACATGGTTTGGTTTCTCCTCTGGCCTGATTCTGCGGCAGCCCCGCTCTGTCCTCCTCAGACTTCAGAGCAATAGCTGAATAAGTGGAGAAAGGACCTGGGGGTCAGGAAGGTGGCCATGGAAGAGTGACTTCTCTGGAGGGTGGCTGAGCTAGTGAGTGAGCGTGTTAGTCCAGCTCTGCCTGCAGTCTGGATGGAGCTGAACAGGGGCCAGCGAAGGGGAGGAAGAGCAGAGAGCAGGGAAAAAGGGACCATGGAGGAGATTCAGACGAAGGGAAGTAATTGGGAGGAGAGAAGAAACTCTAGAAGACAGGCATGTAAGAAAAGATAAGGGATGAAGTGGGCATCAGGAAAGGGCACCACCAGGGAAGGAGAGAGGGGAAGGGAGAGCAATGGAGGGAGGAAAGGGGAAAGGAAGAAGGGAGGAGTCAGCACGCCAGGGCTCCCCCTGCATCTGAAGAAGAGGTGCCTGGTCCCCCCTGTCAAACAGGATGCTCACTCTTTGTTCCCAGTTTCTCCTCCCAGTGCTACTGGGCTTTGCAGCAAATTAATGACATATATAAAATTATAGGGAAATGACACCTTCGGTTCCATTATGAGTAGAGCTTTTAAAATGGTCTCATGAGGCAGGAATTCTAGCCATTGGCTGTGCAAGGCATGAGGCCTGTTAGTGATTCTACTCTTTCCTCTGCAGAATGGGTCTTTCTACATTTCAGGAACTTTCTACCCCAATAAACAATGTGGCGATTCTCTCAGTTTGTTGTACTTTTTGTTTAAACAGCCAACTGTCTCTAAAAAAGGACTTTTGTTTAAAGTCCTTTAAAAAAAAAAAAGTCCTTTCAAAAAAATCTTGTTTTTTATTTTTTATTTTTTAATCCCATATGTTTACTCTGATCCTGGAACTTTGTCATTTTGAACTTCTCTGCTGATTAAAATATTCTTCATCATCAGCACTTACTGCTCTCCTCTCCTGGTGGTCTCTCCAGAAGGGGTCTTCTCTAGCTCTTCTAGCAGGAGATGGGCACTTCCCCTCTACCCCTGTTGCCAGACCAACCTTACCTATCCTGCAGGGTCAGGTCGGCCTGGCCTTTTATCTGTTGTTCTCTTCTGAGTGGTTAGTTTTTCATAGATATCGTGCTTTGCTTTTGTCAGGATTTACCCTGCACTATCAAAACCCTTTTCTTGTGCCAGTGAAGCCTAAGAAACAGTCCTGATGAGAGAACCAGGATCTCGAACAGATCATATTTATCCTGAATGTTCTGTCCAAAATGAAAAATACATTTCTGAGAAGCATCAAGTTCTCTGAGATGGGAAGTTTCACCAACTCTGTCATGTAGGGGCATCAATTCTGATTCTGTGTCAATTTTCCTACTTTCCCAGCTAGTAATTCTCTACCTCAGAAAGCCCACTCTCAACCGTTTCCTCTCTCAAAGGCAGTTGCTCTTAGAGTCTGCACATGGCACTTGGGGCCTGCTGGTTGTTGGCTACTGCCCTCTGTACCTTGGGTCTAACAGCTGCGTGGCATCAAGATGAGAACGTCTCTTGTTCTAAGACTTAATATAGTTTGGGGCACATGGTAAGCAATAATCACTTATTTTGTTGATCCAAGCGTTCGACCTTTCTTAATTATTCTAGTACCACAGTTTACTTGTTCTAAGATTTGTCCCCCCCCATTCTAATATCTCTTAAGGTGGCACGCACCTTGCACTTGAGGACATATCCTAGTTTAACTGACAGCATTTCTCTTTCTTAGTCGAACATAAACTATAGTGCATCTTACCCTTGATGAAAGCTAGGATGCAATTAAATACTCTATTATGGTTATGATTCTGATATTTGAAATCCTCTGGTAGCTCCCTGTGCCCCCACAGTGTCGTGCCTCACCTCCTTGGAATAGTGTACAAACCATCTCATCCCCAGTGTTAACCCCGGGGCTCAGCCTCCATCCCCAGGTGATGCTGCCCGATCAGCTGTCGGTTGTCAATGAACTTGCTGTAGTTTCCCGAATGCACTGTGCTGCCTCCTGGCACTTTGAAACTTGACACACTCATCCTCATTTTTCGCTTTGCCCATGTCTATCCCCTCCCCTGAAAATCTGCTCCTAAGTGGCTTTTCCCAGCTCCAACCTACCCTTGGCAGTCTTTTATCTCCCTGTGGTAAAGCCTGTCACACTGCACCATGGACATGCCCGTTGGCCCCCTGAGAAGACAAAAGGGACAGTGATGGCCCCCCAGCATTTGCAGCTCTAGTGCAGAGCCCCATGCCTGGCTTGCAGGAAATGCCAGATCATGAAGACAAACGGAGATCATCCTCTGGCTAAAACCAGCCCTTCTTTGCCTACCGCAAGGATCTGGATCAATAAAGAGCAGCCAGTTATTATTGCTGTTTTTCTAGGGATTTTTCCCCATATATTTCCCTGGTCTTTACTCTTTTAGTAGCACTTTAATTCAGGCTTCAAGCGCTTCCTAGTCTGATCAGGTGAAATCATTTTCCTTCCCATACCCTCGATGATTTCACACCTAGTAATTCTTTTTTTAAAGATCTTATTTACCCATTTGACAGATCACAAGTAGGTAGAGAGGCAGGCAGAGTGAGGGCGGGGGGAAGCAGGCTCCCCGCTGAGCAGAGAGCCCGATGTGGGGCTCCATCCCAGGACCCTGAAATCATGACCTGAGCCGAAGGCAGAGGCCTAAACCACTGTGCAACCCTGGAGCCCCATATCTCGTAATTTTTAATCAACGTGGATTTGCTGCATCAAATAGTACCTTCTTCTTCAAATATAAATATATAAATATATAAATTTATTGATCAAGTCACGTGCATGTCCTAGGAGAATGTCATACCTTTAGTAGCAAACTTGAAATCTTGGACATTGGTTTTGATTTTTGTTTTGGTTTGATTTGGTTTGGTTTTTGTAAATTTAAAAATCTCTCCATCCTTTGGCTCTGTCTGACCTGAGTGCTTTCAGCTGTTTCTGCAACAAAATTGTCCTGGCAGCGAAAACTCTCATTGTTTTCAGTGGCGCCCCCTTCTGAACACTTTGTTAATAAAAAGCTTTTTTTTTTTTTTTTTTTTTTTTTTTTTTGGCTATTGTAAATGTGGACAACAATTAGGAATTTCAAAGTGGTGAACCTCAGATAATTTTCTCTAAGTGTGGGGTGAGGGTTACTCAAAAAGGAACTTGACAGGTCTTTAAAAATATTGATTATCATTATAACATACCGTGACTTATTGTTACTGTGCTCTTAACTGGGCTAACACTTGTTGGCTTCCGAGAAAGACTAACATAGTTCTATATGGTTCTGGCGGCGTTCTAGCACAGGGTCTCAAGAGGCAGGGATTCTAGCCACTGGCTGTACACATTACTGAAGTTCTTTGTTCCCTTTAAACATTATTTCTCTCTTGATATGCATTCTTGTTTTGTATTATATTGCATTATAAAGTTTTTTTTTAACAGACTGCATTTTTTAGAGTAGTTTGTGGATCAAAGTAAAATTCCCTTTCCCCACATACACACAGCCTTCCGATTATCAACATCCTGTACCACGGTAATAATTTTTCACGCTCACTGACCCTACACTGACACATCATTATCACCCCAAAGTCCACAGTTTACATTAGAGTTCACTCTTGGTGGGGCACCAGGGTGGCTCAGTGGGTTAAGGCTTCTGCCTTCGGCTCCGGTCATAATCTCACAGTCCTGGGATCGAGCCCCAGACCAGACTCTCTGCTTGGCAGGGAGCCTGCTTTCTCCCAACCCCTGCTTTCCCCGCCTGCCTCTCTGCCTGCTTTGATGCCTGTCAAATAAATAAATAAAATCTTAAAAAAACCTTTTCTCATAGAGTGCACTCTTGGTATAGTATCTTATGCATTTTGACAAATGTGTAGTGATATATATCTAAAATATCATGCATATCATACAGAACATTTTCACTGGCCTAAAAATCCTCTGTGCTCTGCCTGTTCAACCTCCTCTTCTCCTAACTGCTACGAACCGCTGACTTTTATACAATTTGCATAGTTCTGCCTTTTCTAGAAGGTCATATAGTTGGAACCTTGCAACACGAAGCTTTTTCAAATTGACTTCTTTCACTTATTTTGACGGATTTTAAGTTTGTTCCTTGTCTTTTCATTGCTTGATAGCCATTTCTCTTTATCGCTGAATCATATCCCATTGTTTCAATGGACCACAGTTTATCTAACCAATCTCCTCCTGAAGGACATCTTGGTTACTTCCAACTCTTGGCACTTATGGGTAAAGCTGTTACAAACACAGGTTTATATGCAGAATTCTGTGTACACAAAGTTGTCGCTCTTTTGGGTGAGTACCAAGGAGCATGATTGCTGGATCATATGGTAAGAATATGTTTAGTTTTGTAAGAAACTGCCCAGCTGTCTTCCAAAGTGGTAGCACCATTTTGGTGTTCTCACCAGAATGAATGAGAGTTTCTCTTGTTCCTCATCGTCAAAAGCATTTTATGTTGTCAGTATTTTGGATTTTAGCCATTCTAATAGATGTGTAGTGATAGATCATTGTCTTATTTATTTATTTATTTTTAAAAAAGATTTTATTTATTTATTTGACAGAGAGAGATCACAAGAAGACGGAGAGGCAGTCAGAGAGAGAGAGAAAGGGAAGCAGGCTCCTCCTGAGCAGAGAGCCCAACGTGGAACTCGATCCCAGGACCCTGAGATCATGATCTGATCCAAAGGCAGCGGCTTAACCCACTGAGCCGTCCAGGCGCCCCTCATGTTCTTTTAATTTACAATTCCTTAATTAGACATGCTGTGGATCATCAAAGCATCTGTTCATATCATTATTGCCATCTCAATATCTTCTTAAGTGAGGTGTCTGTTCTAGTCCTTGCCAATTTTTCAATCAGGTCATTCATTTTCTTGTGTTTGAGTTAATAAATGAATAAATAATAATAATAAATAATAAATAAATAAATAAAAAATGAATGAATGAATGAATTTATTATATATATTATATATGTCATATATAATATATATTATATATATTATTATATATTAAATAATTTATTAAAAATAAATTTACTAATGAGGCCAAGGATTCAGAATCACAAATACTTCAGAACTAATAATAACTGCCATCACTTGTTGTTATTGTATAAGATAAATCCTACGATCAAGTTTCAATTATAAATTCTTACAATTTTAAATTCTTAAAATCTTATGAAGAAGCATCATTTGGAGGGAGCAGTTTTCATAATTTATCATCCATCAGCCTTTTTTTTAAGATTTTATTTATTTATTGGACACAGAGAGAGAGAGAGAGAGAGATTACAAGTAAGCAGAGAGGCAGGCAAGTAGGGAGGGAAGCAGGCTTCCTTTTGAGCAGAGCCGGATGTGGGGCTGGATCCCAGGACCCAGAGACCATGACTTGAGATGAAGGCAGAGGCTTAACCCACCACCCACGTGATGAGAGAGCCCCTCAGGTGCCCCTCATCCATCAGCCTTAATTGTTTGGAGGAAAATGTGTGGATGAATAATGCCTTAGGGAGCTAATCTCTCTAAAAAATTTTCAATCTTTACCCCTTCAAGGTTTTTGCACAGTTCTGATAGCCTCTAAACATCCAGCTGATTTCTACAGTGACAAGCCTGTTAAAAACTGTCCTCAAACCAGGAATAGAGCTTGAAACATACCAGTCAAGAACAACTTTGAGTCTTTTAAGGAATTTATCATCATTTCTTTGTTATGATTCCAGGTTCCTGGGATTGAGTCCCACAGTGGGCTCTCTGCTAAGCAGGGAGCCTGCTTCCATTCCTCTCTCTCTGCCTGCCCCTCTGCCTTCCTGTGATCTCTGTTAGTAAATAAATAAAATTTTAAAAAACC
>NW_028134188.1:0-59489 GCF_964662115.1 Mustela nivalis | reverse complement strand
AACATGAAACATGTGAAAGGTAATATAGAAGAAAATTTAAATGACCTTGGTTTTGGAAATAACTTTAGCTACAAAAGCACAAGCACTGAATTTAAAAATGTCTACTCTGTGAAACAATGCCAAGAGAATGAAAAGGCAAAGACTCACAGACTGTGAGAAAAAATTTGCAAAATACACATCTGGCAATGGACTGTTAATCAAAAAGACACAAAGACCCCTTAAAACTCAACAATCGTGGAAAAACCTGATTACAAATGAGCCAAAGACCTTAGCAGATACCTCACAAAAGAAAATA
Source organism: Mustela nivalis (assembly GCF_964662115.1). Lineage (NCBI taxonomy): Eukaryota > Metazoa > Chordata > Mammalia > Carnivora > Mustelidae > Mustela > Mustela nivalis. Next base: position 59,194 of record NW_028134188.1, on the reverse strand, counting down.
TTACAGATGGCAAATAAGCATATAAAAAGATGCTTCACATCATATGTCATCAGGAAAATGCAAATTAAAACAAAAAAGAGACACCAGTACATACCCAGAATCCAGAACACTGACAACAGAACACGAAATGTTGGTGAGGATGTGGAGCAACAGGAATGTTCTTCCATGTCTATTGAGAATAAAGAATGGAAAACAACTTGGCAGTTTCTTACAAAACTAAACATATTCTTACCAGATGATTCAGCAGTAGCAGTTCTTGGTATTTATCCAAAGAAGATGAAACCTATACCCACAAAGATGTCTATAGTAGTTTTATTCATTACTGACACAAGCTTGGAAGCAACCAAGATATCCTTCCATAGGTGAAAGGACAAATAAAATATGGTTTTTTAAAATTTTATTTATTTACTTACAGAGATCACAGGAAGGCAGAGGGGCAGGCAGAGAGAGAGGAATGGAAGCAGGCTCCCTGCTTAGCAGAGAGCCCACTGTGGGACTCAATCCCAGGAACCTGGAATCATAACAAAGAAATGATGATAAATTCCTTAAAAGACTCAAAGTTGTTCTTGACTGGTATGTTTCAAGCTCTATTCCTGGTTTGAGGACAGTTTTTAACAGGCTTGTCACTGTAGAAATCAGCTGGATGTTTAGAGGCTATCAGAACTGTGCAAAAACCTTGAAGGGGTAAAGATTGAAAATTTTTTAGAGAGATTAGCTCCCTAAGGCATTATTCATCCACACATTTTCCTCCAAACAATTAAGGCTGATGGATGAGGGGCACCTGAGGGGCTCTCTCATCACGTGGGTGGTGGGTTAAGCCTCTGCCTTCATCTCAAGTCATGGTCTCTGGGTCCTGGGATCCAGCCCCACATCCGGCTCTGCTCAAAAGGAAGCCTGCTTCCCTCCCTACTTGCCTGCCTCTCTGCTTACTTGTAATCTCTCTCTCTCTCTCTCTCTGTGTCCAATAAATAAATAAAATCTTAAAAAAAAGGCTGATGGATGATAAATTATGAAAACTGCTCCCTCCAAATGATGCTTCTTCATAAGGTTTTAATAATTTAAAATTGTAAGAATTTATAATTGAAACTTGATCGTAGGATTTATCTTATACAATAACAACAAGTGATGGCAGTTATTATTAGTTCTGAAGTATTTGTGATTCTGAATCCTTGGCCTCATTAGTAAATTTATTTTTAATAAATTATTTAATATATAATAATATATATAATATATATTATATATAACATATATAATATATATAATAAATTCATTCATTCATTCATTTTTTATTTATTTATTTATTATTTATTATTATTATTTATTCATTTATTAACTCAAACACAAGAAAATGAATGACCAGATTGAAAAATTGGCAAGGACTAGAACAGACACCTCACTTAAGAAGATATTGAGATGGCAATAATGATATGAACAGATGCTTTGATGATCCACAGCATGTCTAATTAAGGAATTGTAAATTAAAAGAACATGAGGGGCGCCTGGACGGCTCAGTGGGTTAAGCCGCTGCCTTTGGATCAGATCATGATCTCAGGGTCCTGGGATCGAGTTCCACGTTGGGCTCTCTGCTCAGCAGGAGCCTGCTTCCCTTTCTCTCTCTCTCTGACTGCCTCTCCGTCTTCTTGTGATCTCTCTCTGTCAAATAAATAAATAAAATCTTTTTTAAAAATAAATAAATAAATAAGACAATGATCTATCACTACACATCTATTAGAATGGCTAAAATCCAAAATACTGACAACATAAAATGCTTTTGACGATGAGGAACAAGAGAAACTCTCATTCATTCTGGTGAGAACACCAAAATGGTGCTACCACTTTGGAAGACAGCTGGGCAGTTTCTTACAAAACTAAACATATTCTTACCATATGATCCAGCAATCATGCTCCTTGGTACTCACCCAAAAGAGCGACAACTTTGTGTACACAGAATTCTGCATATAAACCTGTGTTTGTAACAGCTTTACCCATAAGTGCCAAGAGTTGGAAGTAACCAAGATGCCCTTCAGGAGGAGATTGGTTAGATAAACTGTGGTCCATTGAAACAATGGGATATGATTCAGCGATAAAGAGAAATGGCTATCAAGCAATGAAAAGACAAGGAACAAACTTAAAATCCGTCAAAATAAGTGAAAGAAGTCAATTTGAAAAAGCTTCGTGTTGCAAGGTTCCAACTATATGACCTTCTAGAAAAGGCAGAACTATGCAAATTGTATAAAAGTCAGCGGTTTGTAGCAGTTAGGAGAAGAGGAGGTTGAACAGGCAGAGCACAGAGGATTTTTAGGCCAGTGAAAATGTTCTGTATGATATGCATGATATTTTAGATATATATCACTACACATTTGTCAAAATGCATAAGATACTATACCAAGAGTGAACTCTATGAGAAAAGGTTTTTTTAAGATTTTATTTATTTATTTGACAGGCATCAAAGCAGGCAGAGAGGCAGGCGGGGAAAGCAGGGGTTGGGAGAAAGCAGGCTCCCTGCCAAGCAGAGAGTCTGGTCTGGGGCTCGATCCCAGGACTGTGAGATTATGACCGGAGCCGAAGGCAGAAGCCTTAACCCACTGAGCCACCCTGGTGCCCCACCAAGAGTGAACTCTAATGTAAACTGTGGACTTTGGGGTGATAATGATGTGTCAGTGTAGGGTCAGTGAGCGTGAAAAATTATTACCGTGGTACAGGATGTTGATAATCGGAAGGCTGTGTGTATGTGGGGAAAGGGAATTTTACTTTGATCCCCAAACTACTCTAAAAAATGCAGTCTGTTAAAAAAAAAAACTTTATAATGCAATATAATACAAAACAAGAATGCATATCAAGAGAGAAATAATGTTTAAAGGGAACAAAGAACTTCAGTAATGTGTACAGCCAGTGGCTAGAATCCCTGCCTCTTGAGACCCTGTGCTAGAACGCCGCCAGAACCATATAGAACTATGTTAGTCTTTCTCGGAAGCCAACAAGTGTTAGCCCAGTTAAGAGCACAGTAACAATAAGTCACGGTATGTTATAATGATAATCAATATTTTTAAAGACCTGTCAAGTTCCTTTTTGAGTAACCCTCACCCCACACTTAGAGAAAATTATCTGAGGTTCACCACTTTGAAATTCCTAATTGTTGTCCACATTTACAATAGCCAAAAAAAAAAAAAGCTTTTTATTAACAAAGTGTTCAGAAGGGGGCGCCACTGAAAACAATGAGAGTTTTCGCTGCCAGGACAATTTTGTTGCAGAAACAGCTGAAAGCACTCAGGTCAGACAGAGCCAAAGGATGGAGAGATTTTTAAATTTACAAAAACCAAACCAAATCAAACCAAAACAAAAATCAAAACCAATGGCCAAGATTTCAAGTTTGCTACTAAAGGTATGACATTCTCCTAGGACATGCACGTGACTTGATCAATAAATTTATATATTTATATATTTATATTTGAAGAAGAAGGTACTATTTGATGCAGCAAATCCACGTTGATTAAAAATTACGAGATATGGGGCTCCAGGGTTGCACAGTGGTTTAGGCCTCTGCCTTCGGCTCAGGTCATGATTTCAGGGTCCTGGGATGGAGCCCCACATCGGGCTCTCTGCTCAGCGGGGAGCCTGCTTCCCCCCGCCCTCACTCTGCCTGCCTCTCTACCTACTTGTGATCTGTCAAATGGGTAAATAAGATCTTTAAAAAAAGAATTACTAGGTGTGAAATCATCGAGGGTATGGGAAGGAAAATGATTTCACCTGATCAGACTAGGAAGCGCTTGAAGCCTGAATTAAAGTGCTACTAAAAGAGTAAAGACCAGGGAAATATATGGGGAAAAATCCCTAGAAAAACAGCAATAATAACTGGCTGCTCTTTATTGATCCAGATCCTTGCGGTAGGCAAAGAAGGGCTGGTTTTAGCCAGAGGATGATCTCCGTTTGTCTTCATGATCTGGCATTTCCTGCAAGCCAGGCATGGGGCTCTGCACTAGAGCTGCAAATGCTGGGGGGCCATCACTGTCCCTTTTGTCTTCTCAGGGGGCCAACGGGCATGTCCATGGTGCAGTGTGACAGGCTTTACCACAGGGAGATAAAAGACTGCCAAGGGTAGGTTGGAGCTGGGAAAAGCCACTTAGGAGCAGATTTTCAGGGGAGGGGATAGACATGGGCAAAGCGAAAAATGAGGATGAGTGTGTCAAGTTTCAAAGTGCCAGGAGGCAGCACAGTGCATTCGGGAAACTACAGCAAGTTCATTGACAACCGACAGCTGATCGGGCAGCATCACCTGGGGATGGAGGCTGAGCACCGGGGTTAACACTGGGGATGAGATGGTTTGTACACTATTCCAAGGAGGTGAGGCACGACACTGTGGGGGCACAGGGAGCTACCAGAGGATTTCAAATATCAGAATCATAACCATAATAGAGTATTTAATTGCATCCTAGCTTTCATCAAGGGTAAGATGCACTATAGTTTATGTTCGACTAAGAAAGAGAAATGCTGTCAGTTAAACTAGGATATGTCCTCAAGTGCAAGGTGCATGCCACCTTAAGAGATATTAGAATGGGGGGGGACAAATCTTAGAACAAGTAAACTGTGGTACTAGAATAATTAAGAAAGGTCGAACGCTTGGATCAACAAAATAAGTGATTATTGCTTACCATGTGCCCCAAACTATATTAAGTCTTAGAACAAGAGACGTTCTCATCTTGATGCCACGCAGCTGTTAGACCCAAGGTACAGAGGGCAGTAGCCAACAACCAGCAGGCCCCAAGTGCCATGTGCAGACTCTAAGAGCAACTGCCTTTGAGAGAGGAAACGGTTGAGAGTGGGCTTTCTGAGGTAGAGAATTACTAGCTGGGAAAGTAGGAAAATTGACACAGAATCAGAATTGATGCCCCTACATGACAGAGTTGGTGAAACTTCCCATCTCAGAGAACTTGATGCTTCTCAGAAATGTATTTTTCATTTTGGACAGAACATTCAGGATAAATATGATCTGTTCGAGATCCTGGTTCTCTCATCAGGACTGTTTCTTAGGCTTCACTGGCACAAGAAAAGGGTTTTGATAGTGCAGGGTAAATCCTGACAAAAGCAAAGCACGATATCTATGAAAAACTAACCACTCAGAAGAGAACAACAGATAAAAGGCCAGGCCGACCTGACCCTGCAGATTAGGTAAGCTTGGTCCGGCAACAGGGGTAGAGGGGAAGTGCCCATCTCCTGCTAGAAGAGCTAGAGAAGACCCCTTCTGGAGAGACCACCAGGAGAGGAGAGCAGTAAGTGCTGATGATGAAGAATATTTTAATCAGCAGAGAAGTTCAAAATGACAAAGTTCCAGGATCAGAGTAAACATATGGGATTAAAAAATAAAAAATAAAAAACAAGATTTTTTTGAAAGGACTTTTTTTTTTTTAAAGGACTTTAAACAAAAGTCCTTTTTAAGAGACAGTTGGCTGTTTAAACCAAAAGTACAACAAACTGAGAGAATCGCCACATTGTTTATTGGGGTAGAAAGTTCCTGGAATGTAGAAAGACCCATTCTGCAGAGGAAAGAGTAGAATCACTAACAGGCCTCATGCCTTGCACAGCCAATGGCTAGAATTCCTGCCTCATGAGACCATTTTAAAAGCTCTACTCATAATGGAACCGAAGGTGTCATTTCCCTATAATTTTATATATGTCATTAATTTGCTGCAAAGCCCAGTAGCACTGGGAGGAGAAACTGGGAACAAAGAGTGAGCATCCTGTTTGACAGGGGGGACCAGGCACCTCTTCTTCAGATGCAGGGGGAGCCCTGGCGTGCTGACTCCTCCCTTCTTCCTTTCCCCTTTCCTCCCTCCATTGCTCTCCCTTCCCCTCTCTCCTTCCCTGGTGGTGCCCTTTCCTGATGCCCACTTCATCCCTTATCTTTTCTTACATGCCTGTCTTCTAGAGTTTCTTCTCTCCTCCCAATTACTTCCCTTCGTCTGAATCTCCTCCATGGTCCCTTTTTCCCTGCACTCTGCTCTTCCTCCCCTTCGCTGGCCCCTGTTCAGCTCCATCCAGACTGCAGGCAGAGCTGGACTAACACGCTCACTCACTAGCTCAGCCACCCTCCAGAGAAGTCACTCTTCCATGGCCACCTTCCTGACCCCCTGGTCCTTTCTCCACTTATTCAGCTATTGCTCTGAAGTCTGAGGAGGACAGAGCGGGGCTGCCGCAGAATCAGGCCAGAGGAGAAACCAAACCATGTATCCACACTGTCCCCCAGTACTGCTGCTCTGAGAGCTTTCAGAGTCCTCAACAGGGTTAGGATTTAGGGGCTTCTTCAGAACCGGGAGTGAAAACAGCCATAGGTCAAATGAAATGCTATGGCCCCCACACAAAAATAATAATCACAAATGAAAACTAAATTAACTCTGAAGTCCCAAAGTCAAAGAATTGCCTTGAAACTGTCACTAGAAAGCACCCAAGGCCTCACTCTCTGGGTTCTGGGTGCCCTGGGAATGGCAGGAGGCTCTGACCCCCTTCCCTCTTCATCCACTCCCAAACAACGTCCTCTGAGGTGTTCTTCAAACTTCCTCTGAGAAACTGTCTCTCAGAACTGTAGGCCCTCGGCTGCTGCGACGAATGAGGGTGATGTCAGGACCTGATGGGCAGCTTTACCAGGAGACTGTGGCTTCTGGATGCAGTCCTCAGGTCCCATGGTCTGGGTGAGATCTAGGTCTTTGAGAGGAGGAGGACAAATGAGATTTCAGATTTTGAGTTGATTCTAGGATGATTAGTGCTTTGGAGGGCATTGGGTGAAGGTATTTTGCACACGGGAAGGACATGAATTTGGGGAGCCAGAGAGTGGACTGTTAAGAGCTGACCTGCATTACCCCCAGAAACCTTGCTGCTGTCCTTATCTCTGGTACCACAGAACGTGACCTTATTTGGAACTAGAGTCCTTACAGATGCAATCACATTACAGTGAGGTGGTTAGAGTGGGCCCTAATCTCCTGTAACTGACCTCCTTATGTAAAGGGAAAATCTGGACAGAGAGATGCCCCTACTGTCAGTGGTGGGCAGTGCATGAACTTCTAGAACCCTGACAGTAGTGGAAAACAGACTCAGGCTGGGCACAAGGTAAATGGGAGCTCTAGTGGAATTTCAGATGAAGATGCTGTGGACCTCGGCTTCCCAGGTCATAGTGACATTAGGATTTCAAATTCAAATCAGAGATGAAAGAAACATCTGGACTCGGTCCTCAGGTACACACAGTATTCTGAACTGAGGCTAGAACCAGAGACCATTCTAATGAAAGGCCTCCACAGGTGGGCTCTCACAGGTGGGCTCCAACTCAGTTTCCTGTATATTCATTGATGAAATCGCTCTGCAGATGAACATGCAGAACAAAACCATTTAATAAAAGTGACAACGAGGAGAGGAAAGGGAGGCCAGAAGGCATGTGAATGTGGAGAGAGGAAGAGGGGGGCGGGGGACACACAGGACTGAGAATCCCTCCCTGTGCTCCTTGCTGCCAGGGAGGTCTGAGGGACTAGTTTCTACCTGGGATCCCAAGTCCAGAACAAAAGTGGCGGGGCCACAGCTCGGGATGAGGGAAGGGGGTCCTCGGCACCCGCACGTGGGGGTGCCAAACGATGGGGGCTATTGCGCTCGCTGGGGGGGGGCACCTCGCCTGGCTCCGTCCCCGCCCGACCCCGTGGGGACCCGGGTGCGGCGCTTCGTCCGGGGTGGTCCCGCTGCCCCGGGGGTCGCGGGAGGCTGGGTCCCGACACCCCCGCGAGCTCGGTGCCGCGCTTTCTGCTCCAGGTGTAGGCGCAGCGCGGTGTCATTTTACCTGCTCGCAGAGGGTCATCCGGGGAAGCCTTGGGGCGGGGCGGGGCAGTGGGCCGCGGGAGCGGTACAGCGTGGCCTCAGGGGCTGGGCTGGAGCGCGGGAGGGTGGGGCTCCTGCAGTGCCGACTGGGCTGCAGCAGAGCACCATGGCGCTGCGCGCCCCTCCTCCGCCAGCCCCTCCACCTCCTCTCAGACTCTCCACCGCTTCCTCCGCGAGCTCACTTCCCGCTTCGGTAATTAGCAAAGCCCCTTCTCCGGGCCGCCCCCGCCCTCACCCCCATCCCCCTCCGTCCTGAGGTGCGGGCCCAGGGCAATGGCGCCAGCGAAGCCCCGGGGGCATGGGAGCCTGGCCAGCGCCAGCGCTGGGCGGCCTCCTAGCCTGGCTCCCCAAGGCGTGTCCGCCTGCTGCCTGGCTGCAGAAAGATCATCTGCCCTAAACCCCGGCTGCACTCTAGGGTCACTTCGCTGGCTTCCTGATTGTGCCCAAAGCCGGGAACCAGCTTCCCCAGCACAGGCCTGGGCTGAGATGCCTGCCCGCAATCTGTTTGAGCAGTCTCCTAGTTTCCAGGCAAGGTCTGCCATTGCATCATGGTACGCGGGAATCACTTCGACCTGGATGTTTGGGTTTTTTGTTTGTTTTTTGATTATTGGTTATTACATGACCTCCATGGTAGGTGCTCCACAAAGGGAGTGAAAAGAGGACGCCTGATACATAGGCATATGGCCATTCTAGAAAAAGAGCTTGGGGTTCTCTGGGAAGCGCGGCATTGGTCCTTGCACTATGTTTTAATAGAAATGGGATTATGCACCAACTTACTTAAATGAGCATAGTTTTAAATCGTTTACTGAGAATAAATATTTAAAACAGTTATATTTTAGTTATATTTAGTTATATTTTAACTAAATAATCAATCATAAATCTATTGCACTAAGGTTACAGGCAATTTAAACGCAATACCACTCTCTTCAGGGTTTTAAATAATCCGTGTCTGTCTTGGCACATGAGATTGCAAAGATAGGAAATGGTTTGTAAAAGATCATATAATAGCTTTTACTATACGGTATCAGCAATTTATCCTAAAGGAGCGGCCACCAGCTAAAAACTCAGCTTTGAAAAATGCAGAAAAGCAGCAAACGTTTACATACCCTCTTGTTGACCAGAGGCATGCATTGTGCACCTCATCATCTCTTCGTGGTTCTGAGGCCCTTGGCGCTCAGTAGTTTAGTGTCTTATTCTCTAGAATAGGCCATTGAAGAAATACCAGGCCCCGAGAAGAAGGTCCTGCTGGGTGTCTGAAGAAAGTACAACCTTTTAGATGAAGCTTTCTGGGGAATTTGTTAGTGGTTTGGTCTGCTTCTGATAGGAAGGGAAATTTTAGTTTTAAAGATTTTATTTATTTATTTGATAGAGATCAATCACAAGTAGGAAGAGAGGCAGGCAGAGAGAGAGGAAGAAACAGGCTTCCTGCTGAGGAGTGAGCCTGATGTGGGGCTCGATCCCAGGACCCTGGAATCATGACCTGAGCCAAAGGCAGAGGCTTTAACTCACTCTGCCACCCAGGTGCCCAAGAAAATTTTTTTTTAAGATTTTATTTATTTATTTGACAGACAGAGATCACAAGTAGGCAGAGAGAGAAGTGGAAGCAGGCTCCCTGCTGAGCAGAGAGCCAGACATGGGGCTCAATCCCAGGACCCTAGGATCATGACCTGAGCCGAACACAAAGGCCCAGTGAGCCAAATTCACTGAGCCACTCGGGTGCCCCAGGAAGGGAAATTTTTTAAGAGTATTTTCTCTTTGAATCCATTTTGAGGTTTGGTTTGTGGTTCTTTCTGACTTCTCATGAAGATGGAATCTCTTCTGAGGTTGCTTGTCAGGAACCGCATATCCAATCGACCTATCTTGTTAGCAATAAATAAATAAATAAATAAAAGCTCAAGTGTTGGTATAAAGCTATTATGCTTTTCAAAATCCCGAACTATAATTCATGTATCATGGTCATTCTTTATCAAATCAAACAGGAGAGAGGTGGCAGAAATGCTCTTTCAGGTTAATGTTTTTACAAGGAAGATTGACTTATGAACCTACTTTGTTATTCCCTTCCATTCAATTTCCCTGTACCTCCTTTTCTATGAATTGTAACGGTAAACCATCATTATTTTTATTGTTGGCACATGAGAATTAGAGATCAATGCCCAAGTGAAAGCAGAAGGCAGGTTTATTAAAGCAACAGCACACTATCTAAGGGAGAGCAGGTGGTATTCCATGAGGTGGAGCTGGCCCTTACTTTGTTTTGGGATTGGATATTTCTTGGTCTTTTTGAAGTGGGAGGACCTTCAACATGCAGTGGATTGATCTCTAATGGAGGCTGCTTCCAATCATTTGGGGGACTCCTACCCCATGTTGGGAAAAGGAGTTGTTGTCATTTTTATTTTATTTTTTTCAGGGTTCCAAAATTCACTGTTTATGCACCACACCCAGTGCTCCATGCAAAATGTGCCCTCCATAACTCCCATTAACAGGCTTACCCAACCCTCTGCCCCCTCCCCTCAAAACTCTCAGTTTGTTTCTCAGAGTCTCTCATGGTCTGTCTCCCCCTCCAATTTCCCCCCACTCACTTCTCCTCTTGATCACCCAGTGTCTTCTGTGTTATTCTTTATGCTCCACAATTAAGTGAAACCATATGAAAATTGACAATCTCTGCTTGAATTATTCCACTCAGGAAAATCTCCTCCAGTCCCGTCCATGTTGTTACAAAAGTTGGGTATCCTTCCTTTCAGAAGGAAGCATAATACTTCATTGTAAAAATGGATCATATCTTCTTTATTCGTTCATCCATTGAAGGTCATCTTGGTTCTTTCCAAAGTTTAATGACTGTGGCCATTGCTGCTATAGGTACAGATGTCCCTTCTTTTCACTGCATCTGTATCTTAGGGGTAAATACTCAGTAGTGCAATTGCAGTGTCATAGGGTAGCTCTAATTTTAATTTCTTAAGGAGTCTCCACACTGTATCCCAAAGTAGCTGCACCAACTGGCATTCTCACCAATAGTGTAAGAGGGTTCCCCATTCTCCACATCCTCTCCAACACTTGTTGTTTATTGCCTTGTTAATTTTGGCCATTCTAACTGTGTAAGGTGGTATCCCAATGTGCTTTTGATTTGAATCTCCCTGATGGCTAATGATGATGACCATTTTCTCATGCATCTGTTTGCCATTTGTATGTCTTCTTTGGAGAAGTGTCTGTTCATGTCTTCTGCCCATTTTTTGACATGATTATCTGTTTTTTGTGTGTTGAGTTTGAGGAGTTCTTTATAGATCTTGGATATCAGCCCTTTATCTGTAATGTCATTTGTGAAAATCTTCTCCCTTTCCGTGGGTTGTCTCTTCATTTTGTTGACTGTTTCCTTTACTGTGCAGTAACTTTTGATCTTGATGAAGTCCCAAAAGTTCATTTTTGCTTTTGTTTCCTTTGTCTTTAGAGACATGTCTTGAAAGAATTTGCTGTGGCCAGTGTCCAAGAGGTTACTGCCTATGTTCTCCTCTAGGATTTTGATAGACTCCTGCCTCACGTTGAGGTCGTTTGTCCATTTCGAATTTATTTTTATGTATGGTATAAGAGAATGGTTGAGTGTCATTCTTCCAAACATAGCTGTCCAATGTTTCCAGCACCATTGATTGAAGAGGCTGTCTTTTTTCCACTGTATAATTTTCTCTGCTTTGTCAAAGATTTTTTGACCATAGAGTTGATGGTCCATATCTGGGCACTCTACTCTAATCCACAGGTCTACATGTCTTTTTAACCCACATAGCCACCCAGGTGCCCCTTTTAAGCTATTTTTTAAAAGTACAGTCATTCTTTTTTCTTAATATTTTATTTATTTATTTATTTTACAGAGAGAAATCACAAGTAGACGGAGGGCAGGCAGAAAGAGAGAGAGTGAGAGAGAGAGAGAAGCAGACTCCCTGCTGAGCAGAGAGCCTGATGCAGGATTTGATCCCAGGACCCTGAGATCATGACCTGAGCTGAAGGCAGTGGCTTAATCCACTGAGCCACCTAGGCGCCCCTAAGCTATTTTTTAAATCTCTGTTCCAATAACACTTTGATTGCCATATAAAGTTAACCACATCATCTTTTTTAGGTAAGTAATTGTACTTTTTATGTGCATAGTTATTTTGGACCATGAGTTCAGCTCCTCTTCGGATCATCAAATCTCTGTAAAGTCTGGGTATGCTAGGATTTTCTAAGCAACAATAAAATACATTTAAACCTGGTAGCTTAATTATAATAATGTTTTCTTTCTCAATCATTCACAATAGCATTACATTCTGAGTAGCTTCCTTCTATTTTGCAGCTATAGTGTTTGGAAAAACTTGAATTGTGATATGACTGTGATAATGTGAATTAGTCCGGGTTTTTCAGAGAATCAGGAAGAGAGAAAAAAAAAGGAAGATATTCTCCAGGGCCAACTCTAGAAGTGACTATTAAAACATCTGTCCAAATTCAATTGAACAAAACTCAGAAATGCCATCTCCAGTGAAATACAAAGAAGATTATATATAGATCTGGGCACACACTCACATTTGACCCAATGATGTACATCAGTGAAAGACTGAAGGCCAATCACCACTCCATGGGAGAATTTAAAAATAAATTTACTAATGAGGCCAAGAATTCAGAATCACAAATACTTCAGATCTAATAATAACTGCCTTCACTTGATGTTATTCTGTAACATAAATCCTACAATCAAGTTTTAATTTTAAATTCTTACAATTTTAAATTCTTAAATCTTTATGAAGAAGCATCATTTGGAGGGAGCAGTTTTCATAATTTAGCATCCATCAGCCTTTTTTTAAAGATTTTATTTATTTATTGGACACACAGAGAGAGAGAGAGAGAGAGAGAGATTACAAGTAAGCAGAGAGGCAGGCAAGCAGGGAGGAAAGCAGGCTTCCTTTTGAGCAGAGCCCAATGTGGGGCTGGATTCCAGGACACAGAGACCATGACTTGAGATGAAGGCAGAGGCTTAACCCACCACCCACGTGATGAGAGAGACACTCAGGTGCCCCTCATCCATCAGTCTTAATTGTTTGGAGGAAAATGTGTGGATGAATAATGCCTTTGGGAGCTAATCTCTCTAAAGAATTTTCAAGTCTTTACCCCTTCAAGGTTTTTGCACAGTTCTGATAGCCTCTAAACATCCAGCTGATTTCTACAGTGACAGGCCTGTTAAAAACTGTCCTCAAACCAGGAATAGAGATTGAAACATACCAGTCAAGAGCAACTTTGAGTCTTTTAAGAAATTTATCATCATTTCTTTGTTTTTGGTTCATATCTGAAATAGTTCTATATTAAACTTGCATAATTTTTAAAGAGCTGACTTTGAAGGAAGCATTCAGTTCCAGCTAGTTCCATATTTTGGCAAGAACTATAATTCTATATATAAAAAAATCATATTTTAGAGAGCCTGGGTGGCTCAGTGGGTTAAATTCCCTGCCTTCGGCTCAGGTTATGATTCCAGGTTCCTGGGATTGAGTCCCACAGTGGGCTCTCTTCTCAGCAGGGAGCCTGCTTCCATTCCTCTCTCTCTCTGCCTGCCTCTCTGCCTTCCTGTGATCTCTGTCAAGTAAATAAATAAAATTTTTAAAAAAACATATTTTATACCAGTTATTCATGTTTATTAACTAAGATATCACAATACAAATAATACAAGCAGTTGATCTTTATTAATACCTTCAACCAAGATCAAAAAAATATGTCATATTTTCTCCAAAAATTTTATATCATCTAATAGGTCAGATATATATAAAATTACATTTAAAGTCTTAAAAATATCAGCAAATATTTTCATTTAAATGCAAATTTCAAAGAAAATCTACTTTTCCAAACACGACTTTTTATCCTATATTTTTTTTAAATTTGTCAATATCTGATAAATTGTTTAGCGAGACTATAAATGTTAGATCAAAAAAATGATTAATAGATGTAGGTTCAAAATATTATGTTCCATTAAAAATGATTTAGTCTTTGATGAACATCTGTTTGGTAATGTGTTGTATCCAAATATAGTAAATTAATGACATATATAAAATTATAGGGAAATGACACTTTCAGTTCCATTATGAGTAGAGCTTTTAAAATACTATTTGTCACAACCTGTCATCTTGTCATTATGTAGCATTATGTAGCATTTAAAAAATGTATACTCTTCACTTTGAAGTCTTTTAGAAATCTAAAATATGACTTTCTATGGATTCTGTTTCCATATTCCTTTATTGCCACTTTGAACAAATCCACATGCTTTGATTCAAAGGTAATAAATTCATCTTATTTGGAAAAATGATGTTTACTTTTGTTCTCTCACCCTTAGCAGGTGGTTTCATTTTAGCACACTTCAGAGTTATAATTTTATGCTTATTAAAAACATTTATTATGATCTACATAGATGAATGAAATTTTTATTTTATTAAATTATTTGCCAAAAAATCTGTAATTTTAAAAAATGTATTTCTTTTGAAGGGTTATTTTAGAGCATTCAGAGAGGATCTAGGAGTGTGGTATTATGCAATTTTTAAGTAGGTTTGAAATGGTTATTCATATGATTGTTTCTTTGAGGCTTTTGCTTATTTTGGGTTTTTTTGTCTTCTTTTGTCTTCTTTTGTTCATTATATGCTCTAAAATATTTTGAAAGTAAATTTAAGGTATGTTTTACATAGTTTATTTTTTGAAAAAAATATTGAAATGACTTATGAAATTCAGTATATTCTCAACATTAATTTATTCTGAAATTTACCAATTGTCTACTGTTTATTATATGGCAGATATTACTTCAGACTACACTGGTAAATGAAATACTTGGATTTGTAGAACGTTTATTTTAATGGGTGAGACAATTAAAAGCTATAAACCTGAATAAAAATTGCATAGTGCATTCAAAAATGATGAGTGCAATGGGGAAAAAGAAAAATTAGATCAGGATGAGAAAAATCGAGGTTGCTAGGCAGGGGATGGGGAGGTAAGAATTTTAATAGGAAGATCAGGGTAGTTACAATGAAGCTGACAATTGAACAAACGTATGGAAAGGTGATGAATTTGCCCAGAACTATCAGCAATAAGGTCACTCCAGACAAAGGAATTGGCTATCTTGAAGGCCATTAGGTTGGATCATGCCTGGCATATCTGAGGAATAGCAAGGAGGCCACTGTGAGGGACTGAAGAGTAGCAGGGAAAGAGGCCACAGAGGTTAAATGAGTGGCTAGATCATGTAAAAGCTTAGAAGTCATTGTAAAACTGTGGCTTTATATTTGAAAACTTACTGTGTGATAGGATTTCTACTAATAACTGAGAGTTCAAATGTCCATAAAATTTCAAGGATTCTTATTCTAGGAAGACAGAATAAAGAAAAAGAGTTCATATTTTCACATGGTGTAACAAATGCTTGGAGATCCAAGTGTAGGAAGCTATGGGAGCACAGAAGAAGGCACTAAAATCACACCAATATATTTGATGACTGTGACTTTATATAAATTTGTATTTTCTAGATTTTTTTAATAGTCATGGAATCACACAGTATATTCTATTCATTGCCTGGCTTTTCTTTTCTCAGCACCATTACTTTGAGAATCTCCAATTGTAAATAGTTCATTTTGATGTTGAATAGTAATCTCTTTAATGAATAGATCATAATTTGTCTTTGCTCTATTGATGGACATTGATGAACATTTCTACTGTTTTCAATTCTTAAAAATAAAGCTGCTATGAAATTCATATACAAGTCCTTGTACGAATATAGCGTTTGTTTATCTTGGTTAAATGCGTAGAAGTAAAATGGCTATTGGTGTAACTGCAACGTATTTTGCATTTAAAAAAATTTTCAAACTATTTTCCAAAGTGGTGGTATCATGATATATGCCAACAACAGTTTAGATTTTTTGTTGCTTCTCAATCTAGCTCAGACGAAGTAAATTAGCCTTTATAATTTTAGCCATTCTAATAGATATGTAAGCATGTCTCATTATGATTTTAATTTGTATTTCTTTAATGTCTAAATGTTGAGAAATTTGTCATGTGCTTATAAGCCATCCATATCCTTTTGGTGACATGTCTCTTCAATAATTTTCTTCATATGTAAAATTGGATACTCTGTTTGGTTATTAGTAAGGTATTTTTTTTTTATTCATTTTTTAATAAACAGAGTAGATGTCCATTATCAGATATATAATTTGCAAATCCCTTCTCCATCATTATGGTTTCTCAATGGAGCTTTGATAGCTGTGTCTTTCAAGAAATATGCTAATTCTTTCCTGGTACACGGAGGTATGACTAGAGCATTATCAATGTTGACCTTTGCAAACAAAATCATGGCTTAAGATATATGTAGTCTTCGGTTGTTGGGAGTGTTCTGTAATATCAAACATATCTAGTTAGTTGATAATTTTGTTCAAGTCTTACATATCTTACCAATTTGATGACCATTTGTCTATATAATCTCAAAATAAAGGTGTTGAGACTTTTTTCCATTTCTCTTCTAAGGTAGAAGTTATGATTTTTGTTCTTAGTTTTTCCCTATATATCCCCAAATCTGTTATTAAGTATTAAAAGTCAAGAATTATTATACTCCCTGATAAATTCATCCTTTTACTCCTCTGTAATTTTGACTTGATCTTTATGTCTGATAATGAAATTTGCTTTAAAATCACTTTTCATTATCTTGATATAACCACCAAAGTTATAGTGTTATTAGTGTTAATATAGCATAGTTTTTCTTTTACTTTATAAAGCACTTCTATATTTAATCCTGAAAAAAAAAAAACCAACTTTTTAGCACTGGAAGCATCTTTCTAAATTATCTTTTTTTTTTTTTTAAATGAAGCAGTAGCCATTTTTGTTAAGGGACCTAAACTGAAAGTAGGTTTATTTATTAATTTATTTAGTAAAGATTTTATTTGTTTATTGACAGCAAGAGAGAGAGAGAGAGAGGAAGCACACAAGCGGGAGGAATAACGTGCAAAGGGAGAGGAAGAAGCAAGCTCCTTGTGGTGCAAGTAGTCCCATGCAGGGCTGGATCACTGCAATCATGACCTCAGCCAAAGGCAAACATCTGCTTAAAGAACTGAGTCATCCAGGCACCCCTAGAAAATTAAAAAAAAAAAAAAAAGAACTTTTAAAAACATTTTGTTTCTTTTTTTTTTAATATTTTATTTATTTGACAGACAGAGAGACAGGAAGAGGAACTATAAGCAGGGCAGAGGGAAAAGGAGAAGCAGGTTTCCTACTGAGCAGAGAGCCTGAATTGGGGCTCCATCCCAGGACCCTGGGATCATGACCTGAAAAGAAGGGACACTTACGGAGGAAGCCACCCAGACACCTCTTTCCTTTGTTTTTAAAATATGGCAACTGATGCTTCCCAGCCATGAGAAGCATATTACCCATTGATTAAATCTTTGATAACAACCTATTTAAAGAGGTGTTTAAATATATACTTACTCAGATTTATACACTTTGTGTTTTCTTCATAGTTTGGGGCTGGACCCCATGGTCACAACACTGCTTCCAGTCTTTGCCTTCCCATCTGTTGATACCAGGCATTTGGTCAGCAAAGCAAATTAGAATCATAATTAATAAGCCCTTGGCACCATATCTCTGGAGCAGGGGTTGCTCTTAGCCAAGGCCCAGAGCAGTTGACCTCCCCTCGCTAGTGCTATAGCCCCAAGGACTAGGTCCCTGCCA
Organism: Mustela nivalis; assembly: GCF_964662115.1. Lineage (NCBI taxonomy): Eukaryota > Metazoa > Chordata > Mammalia > Carnivora > Mustelidae > Mustela > Mustela nivalis. Next base: position 41,653 of record NW_028134188.1, on the reverse strand, counting down.
CCAGAACTCAGTCTTACATGTTATGCTAAGCAGACCAAAACCGGAGAGCTCCGACAGCTTTCACTGGCATGCCTCATCTCCCACTCCCTCGACGTCCCGGCAGTACCAGATGCCAGGGAGGGGTCTTGGTCCAACATATGGGAGGGAAGGAAGTAGCCACGAGCAAGTACCTGCCTCTCTGTGCCTTTCTTTCATGAGCAGGTTGTAAGGAGGAGGAAGAGGAAGGGGAAGAGAGGTGAACTTCAAGGGGGTGAAGGCCTCAGGTAGGCAGCTGGCTCCTGCCAGTAGGAAAGGGACAAAGGAGAAGGCAGTGAGTCTTTCAGGGAGGGTTGGGGGTAATGGTTACAGGTTATGACGGAATCTGGACAGGAGTAATAGGGATACTAGTCATTTGAGTCCACCATTGGCAAGCTGCGCTGGGTGTCAGGGCAGATAGGCCTCCCTGGGCAACGGCACATGAGAGAAGGTGGAATTCTTCTCTGAGGAGCAGGTGGAGCTTTGGGTGTTGGGAAAGCATAGACAGTACAGTTCCAGGGCCAAGGACAGGTCCGGGTTCTCCTGGTTGGAGGTCAAGGCCACAGTATGATCCAGGTCTTCTACCAGCAGCTTGAAGGTACCACATGCCAGCCTCTCCTAATTAATGTATTATTATTGTATTGTATTATTGTATAACTCTCTGGTGCACTTATTGGCTTATCCATCAAATGACTCCTTCAGCAGCTTGAAAACCACCTCCACAGGCACTCCAGGATATGGGAGGCTTCCAGAGTGAAGATTTTGCACAGGATCACCCCAAAAGACCAGAAGTCACTCTCGTGGATGTAGATCTGGACAAATATGGTCTTAGGGATCATCAACTTCACAGGCAGTCCACAGTTGGTTGTTTTTATAGTAACTGATGTGGTGATATCTCTGGCAAGGCTGAAGTCTGAGATCTTCATCATGTTGTCCTTTGTCACCAGCACTTCCCTGGTGGCCAGGTCTTGGTGTTTGCCTTCTTGGAGGCAAGGTACTCCATGCCTCAGGCTACCTGATAGGCACAGGATACCAGGTCCTTGGAGGAGAGTTGCTCTGCTGCATTGTGGCTGATATTGTAACAGTACTCCAGGTCACGAGGCCTCTGGGCCTGCAGGTACTCCTGTATGTTTTCTTTGGAGGCATATTGCGTGAGAGTGTACGAAGGACCGTCCTGTGTGCAGGACCCAGCAGGTTGATGGTGTCCTTGTGCTGTCCAATCATCTTCATCATCTCCATTTCTGAGATTAGGTTTGACAGGTCTTTCTCTGTTGCATCTGACTTCAACATCTTCACAGACACTTTAGTCAAATGGTTGGATTTGTCTTTGTCCAGCCCAATGGCCTCCTCCAACACCACCTGCCCAAAGTAGGCCTGTCTTAGGGGTCTGCCTAAACTGCCTACAATCGGCCTGTCTCAAGGCAGTTATGAACTCTAGATTATCCTCAAAAACATTAAACAACAAGCTAAAAATTCTCTTCACTAGATCTCTGTCGCAGGTCTAATTTTCTTATCTTTCATCACTTATCTTTTTCCTGATTCTTATTTTCAGTATAGTTTATTTTGCTTCCAAGTGTTTTCCCTGGTTTCTGTATGCTGTTTCAGAGGGAAGAATTATCCTGTCATAAAATTATTTCTTGAGCATTCATTACATCTCTCAGTTAAAATGGGTTCTTTTATGGTATTGATTCATTTGAGTTTTCTCAAAATGGGAAGAATTTTCAAAATGGTGTTTTCCTCAAGGTTCAGAGTATGTCTTAGCCTCATCTTTACTCTTTTTTAATTCACTTTTCAAATTCTTGTCCCTCTTTTTATCTTTTTAAATTTAAATGTTTTATTTTTACTACTCTTTTATTTGAGTATAGTTGATATTCAGTGTTACATTGGTTTCAGGTTTTCAATATCTCCATACATTATTCTATGATCACTACAAATATAGCCACCATCTGTCACCATATAACACTATTATAATATCATTGACTATATTCTCTACACTGTCCCATATCTCTTTTTAAAATCTCTGATTTTTATGTTTTCTGTTATTCCAATGTTCGACCATCATTTTACTTGGATAATTTAATAAAATATGCCTGATTACACACTCTTTGCTGAAAACCATAGCATTGGATTAATAGTAGTCTTCTTCTTCTTCTTCTTTTTTAATTAACATATAATGTATTATTAGCCCCAGGGGTACAGGTCTGTGAATCGCCAGGTTTACACACTTCACAGCACTCATCAAGCACATACCCTCCCCAATGTTCAAAACCCCACAACCCTCTCCCTACCCTCCCCAACCCCCGGGCAACTCTCAGTTTGTTTTGTGAGATTAAGAGTCTCTTATGGTTTGTCTCCCTCTCGATCCCATCTTGTTTCATTTACTCTTTTCCTGTCCCCCAAACCCCACACATTGCACCTCCATTTCCTCATATCAGGGAAAACATATGATAGTCTCTTTCTCTGGTTGACTTATTTTGCTAAGCATAATACCCTCTAGTTCCAGCCATGTCATCGCAAATGGCAAGATTTCATTTCTTTTGATGGCTGCATAGTATTCCATCATATATATATATATATATATATATATATATATATATATATATATATATTATTCATTTGTTGATGGGCATCTAGGTTCTTTCCATAGTTTGGCTATTGTGGATATTGTTGCTATAAACATTTGGTGCACGTGCCCCTTTGGATCATATAGTAGTCTTCTTTACCTCTATCAGAACCCCAGGAAGCTTTATTTATTTATTTACTCACACAAATGGGTGATCCAACACATCTTTTTTTGATGTTCAAATGTATTATAATGTCTTACCGCTTAACACTATGCTTACTGCTCTCTTTCACTGTCTGACTAAATCCTCATCATCACTATGCCATTTAATCAGAAAGAACATTTGAACTCTGAATTCTCTCCATATCAGGGAATGAAGACTCCACCCTTCTGTTTGTGCAGGTAAAATAAATGTTGATATTGTCTGTCCTGCACATACCCCATCCTGTTCACCAGAATATTCACCATCAAAATAGATACAAAATAAAAACCATACCTCACCACTTCTATTACCACCCAGTATGCTAAAAACACCATCATATGTTCCTGAATTATTGACTTGATTGATAACCCCACTTCCACACATACTGCACTACTTTCTCCCTGCAAATTTATTTTGGTACAGCAACTTACCTAAAAATCAAGTCAGATGATTTTATTCTGCTTTTGAAAGTCTTTTGGTATCTTCCCCTTTCATATTAAATAAAAACTGAAGGCGTTTCAATGTACTAGAGGGTCATACATCAATACGTTCTTCCTCTCTCCACCACTATGAACTCCTGATTGGCCTCCTTGTTTTTCCTCAAAAGTAACAGACCAGCTGTTCACACAAAGTCTATATACTTACTTGCTCTGCCTAGAGCAATCTTTTCCTTTAATATTTGTATAACACCCTCCTTCACTTCCTGGGTATTTGTGCAAATGAGTAAAAAGCCTGTATTAAGTGGATATTTTAAAAGCTAAATGAATGGCTTAATAGATGTATATAGGGGGAAAGGGAACATATTTTCCACGGTTTAGAAGTGGAGTTCTTTTATAGAGTTCTTGTACAAGCCTACACTATTGAACGATAATGCGCAGTTGTACATTCCAATTATACAAACACTTTGGTAATTTATATCCTTTTTTTGTAATTCATGACTGGACCATTTAATTCCTTAGGAGCATTATAGCATTTGAACTTTTCATGTTCAATAAACTTATTGGGGTTGCTCCCTTTTTTATTCAAATGGAGAAATAGTCATGATTTCATCTAAAGAAAGTGTTATTGATTGTGTTGTTTTCCAGGAATGAGTCGCACATGCTAGTTTAAAAGTTTGGTTAAATTCCCAAGTGTGTCACCGATAAAAGCCTTTTGTAGATTAGTAACTTGATCAAAACAGAAAATTTATGTAACACTCAATTGTTATACTATCTTTGTTTCCATCTTGCATTGTAATAACACCCATCTTAACTCTATTTAAGACAAGTCATCGCCAGATGGCTTTCTGGCATTGATTGCATGATATGAAATCTAGTATAACTAAAAGTTTTTGGTTTTAGTAGCCTATAAATCAATTTAGAAAAATATATGTATTTGAATATAAGGTAAAGTTTTAAATTATTTGGCAGTAGTAAACTAAACTTTTTTTTGGTAAATTTTTATTTTCTAAAATTTCATTGGGCTCTTTTGCAATAAGAAACAAGTTACAAAAAATTAAGTTTTATTTACCCCAATTCAAAATTATTAGGAATATAATCATAGAGGTTGAAGTATTTAAAATATTGAACCCCAAATATTTTATTAGGTAAATTCTTGAATGCTGAGCATTCACTGTTAAAATATACTACTACTATTGATAGACTGGTAGAAGCCTAAAATCAAATATTTATTAAATATTTATATCCATATCTTTTCATGGCTTGGTTCATTTCTCTAGCATTAAATAAGATTCCATTGTTTGCATGTACTACACTTTATTTGACCTTTCACCTATGGAAGGATATCTTGGTTGCTTCCAAGCTTGTGTCAGTAATGAATAAAACTACTATAGACATCTTTGTGGGTATAGGTTTCATCTTCTTTGGATAAATACCAAGAACTGCTACTGCTGAATCGTCTGGCAAGAATATGTTTAATTTTGTAAGAAACTGCCAAGTTGTTTTCCATTCCTTATTCTCAATAGACATGGAAGAACATTCCTGTTGCTCCACATCCTCACCAACATTTCGTGTTCTGTTGTCAGTGTTCTGGATTCTGGGTATGTACTGGTGTCTCTTTTTTGTTTTAATTTGCATTTTCCTGATGACATATGATGTGAAGCATCTTTTTATATGCTTATTTGCCATCTGTAATATTGTCTTTTGTGAGGTATCTGCTAAGGTCTTTGGCTCATTTGTAATCAGGTTTTTCCACGATTGTTGAGTTTTAAGGGGTCTTTGTGTCTTTTTGATTAACAGTCCTTTGCCAGATGTGTATTTTGCAAATTTTTTCTCACAGTCTGTGCTTTGCCTTTTCATTCTCTTGGCATTGTTTCACAGAGTAGACATTTTTAAATTCAGTGCTTGTGCTTTTGTAGCTAAAGTTATTTCCAAAACCAAGGTCATTTAAATTTTCTTCTATATTACCTTCTACATGTTTCATGTTGAGGTTTATAATTTAATCTGAGTTAATTTTTGTGAAGAGTGTATAATATCTGCCTGGATTTTTTTTTTATTTTATTATTTATTTTATTTTTATTTTATATTTTTACATTTAGCTTCACCATTACTGCAGAACCATTTGTTTAAAAGATTGTATTTTGCTCTCTTGTATTGCTTTTGCTTTTATATTAAATATAAAATATAATTGATAATATATATTCTGTTCCTTTAATCTAGTCTTTCTGTGGTATTACAATATCTTGCTTCCAATTATCGTTATGGTATACTTTTTTTAAGGATTTTATTTATTTATTTGACAGAGAGAGAGATCACAAATAGGCAGAGAGACAGACAGAGAGAGAAATGAGGAGAAGCAGGCTCCCTGCTGAGCAGAGAGCCCAATACGGGACTCGATCCCAGGCCCCTTCGATCCCAGGCCCCTGGGATCATGACCTGAGCCAAAGGCAGAAGCTTAACCCACTGAGCCAACCAGGCGCCCCATGGTTATGGTAAACTTTGAAGTCAGTCCTCAGGCTTTGTTCTCCTTCAACACTATGTTGACTATTGTGAGTCTTTGCCTCTCCATATAAACTTTAAAATATGTTTGTTAATATTAAAAAAAAAAAGAACTTGATGGAGTGCATTAATTGTATAGATAAACTTGGAAACCAGTGACCTCTTGAGCTTAGCAGGAGATAGACCATGGACATCAGTTGTCACAGTGGTGCCTCTGGCAGAACCTATTGCAAATCCCTAGGCAAAATGAGACCTCAAGGATCTGAGAGATGTCTAAGAAGTACTTGATACATCCCTTGGGTATGGTTTATTGAAGTGTCCACCTGTCTGAAAGCTGGGGAATCTAGATAAGGGAGGGAAAATTAGTTATGATAAAACATATCAACAAACATGAATAAATGTTGTAAAACTAATTGTCATGGCTCATATACAATATGACCAACAGAGGGACCATCAAAAGGAAAGCATCAGTTATGTTTATTGTGAAATGTTTTATTCAAAATAAAGCAATGAGAGGGGAAGACACAATGAGAAAATTACCATTTCTTAAATGGTAACCTTCTTACAAAATGGAATAGGGTTTATATTCTAAGTAGTATATTGAAAAGTAAAACATTGGGGTGCCTGGGTGGCTCAGTGGTTTGGGCTGCTGCCTTCGGCTCGGGTCATGATCTCAGGGTCCTGGAATTGAGCCCTGCATCGGGCTCTCTGCTCCGCAGGAAGCCTGCTTCTCTCTCTCTCTCTCTCTGCCTGTCTCTCTGCCTACTTGTGATCTCTGTCTGTCAAATAAATAAATAAAATCTTTTTAAAAAAAGAAAAGAAAGGTAAAACATTAAAAAATAAAATTTAAATTTAAAAAAATTATGTAATTTTTAAAAAAGGTTAAAAAGAGCAGAACCATTTTTCTTATAACTGGAAAATACATTGTATATATATCTATCAAAAATAACTTGTCGGGTTCCTGGGTGGCTTGTGGGTTAAGCCGCTGCCTTAAGCTCAGGTCATGATCTCAGGGTCCAGGGATGGGGCCCCACATTGGGCTCTCTGCTCAACGGGGAGCCTGCTACCTCCTCTCTCTCTTTGCCTGCCTCTCTGCCTACTTGTAATCTCTCTCTCTGTCAAATAAATAAATAAAATCTTTAAAAAAAAATAACTTGTCATGGGGGCACCTGGGTGGCTCAGTGGGTTAAAGCCTCTGCCTTCGGCTCAGGTCATGATCCCAGAATCCTTGGATCGAGTCCCACATGGGGCTCTCAGCTCAGCAGGGAGCCTGCTTCCCCCCTCTCACTCTGCCTGACCCTGCCTACTTGTGATCTCTGTCAAAGAAATAAATAAAATCTTTTATAAAAAAATTTTAAAAAATAACTTGTCATGTCTGGAATCAGGAGCATATGGAAAAAAATAATATCTGAGGACAATACTTCTGCCATGTTTTGTGCCTTGTTAATATTTTTAAACAGTCAGGCAACTTTTAGCTTTATTGAAATACCTACTAAGAGACTAGCAGTGCCTTTTGGAGCCCTATGACTATAAAAAGTACTTGCAAATATTCAAAATGTTTACTATGGTGTCACTATATAGGGCCACCACCAAGCATGTTTCAGAAGTAAGCATAACTGTTACTCTTCTGTAAGGCAAAAGGGCATGTTTTCAGGAGTTCCATCTGCTGTACCAGGAAGTGAATCAAGTAATGAATTTTGTCTATAAAATAATTCACTTTTCAATTTAACATTCCTCATTCCACATTATAATAATAAAAACTAGGAGGAGACTAAAACAAACAAACAACTACAACTACAACAACCAGCTTTTCCTTCAGTGGAAAAGTAAATAGAACCTTATGAGTAGCCTGAAATTTATTTTTAAATATTTTTAAGATAAGCGTTTTTGTTAGAAAACCATATATTTTATATAGCTACGAAATAAGAGGCAAAGTTTTATTAACGTCTAAAAAGTCTAGTTACTTCTATTTATCTATTAACTCATCTCTTTATGAAGTAGAACATGATCACACCTATTGTATCTACCCAAGTTTGTATGCTTTGGTTATTTTATGTGTGCTATTTCCTTGCTTAATTTTTACAATATTTGATACATAATAGTATCTTTAAGTCCATCTACGGTTTCACAGAATTTGTTTGAACTTCATCAATATGTACAATACTTTTTGCACGTTGATTAAAAATTACGAGATATGGGGGCTCCTGGGTGGCTCAGTGGTTTAGGCCTCTGCCTTCGGCTCAGGTCATGATTTCAGGGTCCTGGGATGGAGCCCCACATCGGGCTCTCTGCTCAGCGGGGAGCCTGCTCCCCCACCCCTCTCTCTGCCTGCCCCTCTACCTACTTTTGATCTGTCAAATGGGTAAATAAGATCTTTCAAAAAAGATTTACTAGGTGTGAAATATACCGAGGCTATGGGAAGGAAAATGATTTCACCTGGTCTGACTAGGAAGTGGTTGAAGCCTGAATTAAAGTGCTACAAAAAGAGTCAAGACCTGGGAAATATATGGGTAAAAAATCCCTAGAAAAACAGCAATAATAACGGGCTGCTCTGTATTGATCCAGATCCTGCGGTAGGCAAAGAAGAGCTGGTTTTAGCCAGAGGATGATCTCCGTTTGTCTTCATGATCTGGCATTTCCTGCAAGCCAGGCATGGGGCTCTGCACTAGAGCTGCAAATGCTGGGAAGCCCTCACTGTCCCTTTTCTCTTCTCAGGGGGACAACGGGCATGTCCATGGTGCAGTGGGACAGGTTTTACCACAGGGAGATAAAAGACTGCAAATGGTAGGTTGGAGCTGGGAAAAGGCACTTAGGAACAGATTTTGAGGGGAGGTGATAGACAAGGGCAAAGCGAAGAATGGGGATGAGTGTGTCACTTTCAAAGTGCCAGGAGGCAGCACAGTGCATTCGGGAATCTACAGCAAGTTCAGGACAACGGGCAGCTGATCTGGCAGCATCACCTGGGGATGGAGGCTGAGCCCCGGGGTTAACACTGGGGGTGAGCTGGTTTGTATACTATGCCGAGAAGGTGAGGTACTACACTGTGGGGGCACAGGGAGCTACCGGAGGATTTCAAATATCAGAATCGTCACCATCATAGAGTATTTAATTGCAACCTAGCTTTCATCAAGGGTAAGATGCACTATAGTTTATGTTCGACTAAGAAAGAGAAATGCTGTCAGTTAAACTAGGATATGTCACAAAGTGCAAGAGTTATTAGAATGGGGGGGGAGGACAAATCTTAGAACAAGTAAACTGTGGTACTAGAATAATTAAGAAAGGTCGAACACTTGGATCAACTAAAAAAGTGATTATTGCTTACCATGTGCCCCAAACTATATTAAGTCTTAGAACAAGAGACGATTTCATCTTGATGCCCCGAAGCTGTTAGACCCAAGGTACAGAGGGCAGTAGCCAACGACAAGCAGGCCACAAGTGCCATGTGCAGACTCGAAGAGCAACTGCCTTTGAGAGAGGAAACGGTTGAGAGTGGGCTTTCTGAGGAAGAGAATTACTAGCTGGGAAAGTAGGAACATTGACACAGAATCAGAATTGATGCCCCTACGTGACTGAGTTGGTGAAACTTCCCTTCTAAGACATCTTGAGGCTCCTCAGAAATGTATTCTTCATTTTGGACGGAACATTCAGGATAAATATGATCTGTTCGAGTTCCTGGTTCTCTCATCAGGTCTGTTTCTTAGGATTCACTGGCACAAGATAAGGGTTTTGATAGTCCAGGGTAAATCCTGACAAAAGCAAAGCACGGTATCTATGAAAAACTAACCACTCAGAAGAGAACAACAGATAAAAGGCCAGGCCGACCTGTCCCTGCAGGATAGGTAAGGTTGGTCTGGCAACAGGGGTAGAGGGGAAGTGCCCATCCTCTGCTAGAAGATCTAGAGAAGACCCCTTCCGGAGAGACCACCAGGAGAGGAGAGCAGTAGGTGCTGATGATGAAGAATATTTTAATCAGCAGATAAGGTCAAAATGACAAAGTTCCAGGATCAGAGTAAACATATGGGATTAAAAAATAAAAATTAAAAAAAAAATTTTTTTTGAAAGGACTTTTTTTTTAAAGGACTTTAAACAAAAGTCCTTTTTAAGAGACAGTTGGCTGTTTAAACCAAAAGTACAACTCACTGAGAGAATCGCCGCATTATTTATTGGGGTAGAAAGGACTTGGAATGCAGAAAGACCCATTCTGCAGAAGCAAAAATAGAATCACTAACAGGCCTCATGCCTTGCACAGCCAGGGGCTAGAATCCCTGCCTCATGAGACCCTGTGCTAGAAGGCCGCTAGAACCATCTCAACTATGTTCGTTTTCCTTGGAAGCCAACAAGTGTTTGCCAGGTTAAGAGCACGGTAACAATCAGTCACGTTATGTTATAATGATTGTCGGTATCTTTAAAAGCCTTGTCAAGTTTCTTTTTGAGTAACCCTCACCCACACTTAGAGAAATTTACCTGTGGTTCACCTCTTTGAAATACCTCATTGTTGTTTCACATTTACAATACCCAAAAAAAAAAAAAAAAAAAATTTTTATTAACAAAGTGTTCAGAAGGGGGCGCCACTGTAAACAATGAGAGTTTTCGCTGCCCTGACAGTTTTGTTGCAGAAACAGCAGAAAGCACTCAGGTCAGACACAGCCAAGGGCTGGAGGGATTTTTAAAATTACAAAAACCGAACCAAATCAAACCAAAACAAAAATCAAAACCAATGTCCAAGATTTCAAGTTTGCTACTAAAGGTATGACATTCCCCTAAGACATGCGAGTGACTTGATCAATATATTTATATATTTATATTTGAAGAAGAAGGAACTATTTGATGCAGCAAAACCATAGTGCAAGGACCAATGCCGCGCTTCCCAGAGTACCCCAAGCTCTTTTTCTAGAATGGCCATATGCGTATGCATCAGGCGTCCTCTTTTCACTCCCTTTGTGGATCACCTACCATGGAGGTCATGGAATAACCAATAACCAAAAAAGAAACAAAAAACCAAAACATCCAGGTCTAAGTGATTCGTGGGTGCCATCATGCAATGGCGGACCCTGCCTGGAGAGGAGGAGACTGCTTAAACAGTTGGCGAGCAAGCATCTCAGCCCAGGCCTGTGCTGGGGAAGCTGGTTCCCGGCTTTGGGCACAATCAGGAAGCCAGCGAAGTGACCCGAGAGTGCAGCCGGGGTTTAGGGCTGATGATCTTTTTGCAGCCAGGCAGCAGGTGGACACCCGCTCGGGGAGCCAGGCTAGGAGGCCGCTCAGCGCTGGCGCTGGCCACCCTCGCAAGCCCCCCGGGCTTTCCCGGAGCCCGTGCCCCGGGCCCGCGCCTCAGGACGGAGGGGGAGGGGGAGGGGGGCGAGGGCGGGGGCGGTCCGGAGAAGGGGCTTTGCTAATTGCAGAATCCGGGAGTGAGCTCGCGGAGGACGCAGCGGAGAGTCTGAGAGGAGGTGGAGGAGCTGGCGGAGGAGGGGCGCGCAGCTCCGCTGTGCTCTGCTGCAGCCCAGTCCGCACTGCAGGACACCAGCACTCCCGGGCTCCAGCCCAGCTCCTGAGGCCGCGCTGTCCCGCTCCCATGGCCCGGCCCGCTGCCCCGCTCTGCCCCATGGCTTCTCAGGACGACCCTCTGCGAGCAGGTAAAGTGACACCGCGCTGCGCCCTCACCTGGAGCAGAAAGCGCGGGCCGCGAGCTCGCGGGGGTGTCCGGACCCAGCCTCCCGCGACCACCGGGGCAGCGGGACAACCCCGGACAACGCGCCACACCCGGGTCCCCACGGGGTGGGGCTGGGGATGGAGCCAGGCGAGGTGCCCCCCGCAGCGAGCGCAATAGCCCCCTTCGTTTGGCACCCCCACGCGCGTGTGCCGAGGACCCCCTTCCCTCATCCCGAGCTGTGGCCCCGCCACTTTTGTACTGGACTTGGGATCCCAGGTAGAAACTAGTCCCTCAGACCTCCCTGGCAGCAAGGAGCACAGGGAGGGATTCTCAGTTTTTCCACCCCCCCCCCCGCCCCCCTCCTCCTTTGGCTCTTCCTCTCTCCACATTCACAAGCCTTCTGGCCTCCCTTTCCTCTCCCCATTGTCACTTTTATTAAATGGTTTTGTTCTGCATGTTGACCCGCAGAGCGATTTCATGAATGAATATACATACAGGAAACTGAGTCGGAGCCCACCTGTGGAGGCCTTTCATTAGACTGGTCTCTGGTTCTAGCCTCAGTTCAGAATACTGCCTGTACCTGAGGACCGAGTCCAGATGTTTCTTTCATCTCTGACTTGAATTTGAAATCCTCCTCAGACTTCAGCCTCCGGGATTGCTCCTGTCCTTGCTCTCCCACTATCTCGGTGGGGATCCGCCATGAGTGTTGAACACAGGAATGAATGAATGATATATACCCCCAGGTCGCTGGGGCTTTTTCTTGTTTTGCTGAGGTTGGAAAGGCTTGGGAGAGACCCCCTGTATGCAGATACAGAGCTGCATGCAATTGTTTAGATAAACGTGTTCCCCACTTAATTGCTTGGGCATTGAACATTTCGCCCTTAACCTGTGGCTTGAGCAGTTAGGAGGATACAATCTGGAGGTGAATCAGAAGATGGCTGAATCCACATGGTGGTGGGCTGGGTTTGGGAGATTTTCCTGGAGATTCTAAAGAAAGATCTAAATTCTTTCAATGGGGAGTGGTAAACATTTTATCAATGGGAGATGGAAAATAAATTGGTTAACCTTTCCCTCCCCCTCAAAACCCATTATTTGAAAAAACAAAAAAGGAAGTGAAGGGAGAAATCCTCCCACTCCCATGCCCACTCACCTCCATAGCCACCTCCTCTTCCAAGAACTAACAGACAAGGTGCCAAGAAGTGTTAGGTACCAGCAGTGCAGTAGTGGTCTCAGAGCTCATTCAAGGATCATGGTGAAAGGCATTCAAAGAGATTGTGGGGGCACAGGGATCTAATTAAGGGGGACAAGTTTAAGGTTTGCCTGGTCCCCTAAAAATTAATGGCACTAGAGAAGATGAGCTTTGGGAACTATAGCTTAATGGATACAACGTGTAAAAAGCTTCAGTGAGTCATGGTGGGAAGAGGCCATGAGGGCAGCAAAGACAGTCTTAGATGATGTTATTAATAGCACTACAGGCTCTAGATTTCCTGTGGTGGTGTTCTTGGCAAGACCAGCGTGGCCAAAGTGGATACTCACAACCTGGAACAGAGGGTCTTGGAGATCCCAGCAAGTGTGGTATGATGAGAGTGTATAATGATAGGAGGTGTCCTTTGGAAGGACTGTCTTCTTGACTTTAAAAGGGAGAATTCAAATCTGTAGGTGAAATCTTCTTGGCTACAAAGAAGGCCGAGGCCTCCTAAGGTCAAGGTCTCCTCGTCACTTGCAAAGATGTCGAAGAACATATTCAGACATTTCAAAGATGTCCTCATGTCCATCCGTTCCCACTCTGGAATTCTATCAATAAGGTGAGAGTTCCTCTAGTTGGAAAAAAGATCTAAAAAGACTTCCATTTCTCATGTAATTTCTGTAACCTCCAGGACACACCCACCTACTCCTTCCAGGGCTGTAATGAAGCTACAGCTGGTGCCAATTTGTGGAACTCATTAAAGGCTATTTTCCCTTATATACCCCCGGACCAAGTTCCCATGCTCCCTCACCTGATTTCCTGCACTCACCTCCCACCTGGTGTGTTCACACCTGCACGTGCCTTTTACCAACCCCTTTGCCAAAAGGCAGCCAGAGTGACCTTTCAAAGACCTATCAGTTCCTGACATTTGTCTCCATAGAAAACTGCACTGATCTTCTAACATATTCTCAGTCCTCCAAAGGCATCCATAATCCTCCCATCCGTCTCTTCTTACCCTTCCAATTGACTGATGCCTGTTCTGCCCTGTCTTTCTGCCCTTCAACCACGCTGCCTCCCTCTTCCTGTGGAGACCCCTCATGGTGCCTGCCTCCAAGCACAGGTGATTCCCATTGATGGGAAGACCCTCTTCCTCTCCCCCATCTCACCACTCCAGTTACTCCCACTTATTCGTGAGCTCACAAGCCCCATGGTACACACTCTCCATGCAGCCTGCTCTCTCTTTTCTAGCACTGGCCTCCGTTTCTAGCTGTGGTTGTGTCATGGATGTCCCTCCCCAGCCTGCCTCCAAGCTCTCCATCCGTTTAGCTCCAACACCTGACACAGTGCCTGGCACATAGTAAGCCCTGGCTATCTTCTAAAGCCTCACTGAGGGACTGACAGCGTTTTTAAAATGTCACCACGTAGCCTCCAAACTGTAGGCAGAAAAAGCTTTGCCTGGATTGACATTTTAGAGACGTATTCATCAAGTTAGATGTGTTCACTGACTTTACCTTATAAAATTAAAAAAAAAAAAAGGACCTCTGTATCGATTCGCATCTAACGAAGGCACATGTATACTATTAGACCACATTATGAGCTTAATGGAAGGAGACAAGATTTTTTCGCTATGAAAATGTATAAGACTGTTGAGGTCATGTGGAAGGAAATAGTCTGTTTGTTGGAGCATTGTTATCTTACTCTATCACAACCACTAATAAAAATCTGACACGGGGTGAGTCAGAATTGTCTGTCGGAGATGAGTTAGATCTGGCTCATGTTCATACAGACATGAAAGCCAGGAACGAAGAAGCAGGCTTTGAAAGCCTGGGTTGAGGAGGCTGTGTGGTTCACTGCGATGAGCTAAGTGCGCAGGGCCACCGGCAGACATGCAGGCCTGTGTCCTTTGTTCTGGGGTACCTCTTGCACCATGTGGTGAGGCTAGCAGCTGGGAGCAGCTCAGGACAGGACCAGGTGGCATCTTACCTCTCGCACCCTCCTGTGGGCTCCAGTGGGCTCCAGTGGGCTCCAGTGGGTCCCAGGGGACATCCTGCCTTCCTTGCAAAGCCCAGTAGCACTGGAAGCAGAAACTGGGACCAAAGAGTGAGCATCCTGTTTGACAAGCTGGACCAGCCACCTCTTCTTCAGATTCAGGGGGAGCCCTGGCCTGCTGACTCCTCCCTTCTTCTTTTCCCCTTTCCTCCCTCCCTCCCTCTTCCCTTCCCCTCTCTCCATCCCTGGTGGTGCCCTTTCCTGATGCCCAATTCATCCCTTTTCCTTTCTTACATGCCTGTCTTCTAGAGTTTCTTCTCTCCTCACAATTACTTCCCTTCGTCTGAATCTCCTCTTTGGTCCCTTTGTCCCCGCTCTCTGCTCCTCCTCCCCTTCGCTGACCCCTGTTCAGCTCCATCCAGACGGCAGGCAGAGCTGGACTAACACGCTCACTCGCTAGCTCAGCCACCCTCCAGAGAAGTCACTCTTCGGTGGCCACCTTCCTGACCCCCTGGTCCTTTCTCCACTTATTCAGCTATTGCTCTGAAGTCTGAGGAGGACAGAGCGGGGCTGCCGCAGAATCAGGCCAGAGGAGAAACCAAACCATGTGTCCACACTGTTCCCCAGTACTGCTGCTCTGAGAGCTTTCGGAGTCCTCAACAGGGTTAGGATTTAGGGGCTTCTTCAAAACCGGGAGTGAAAACAGCCATAGGTCAAAAGAAAAGCTATGGCCCCCCCACAAAAATAATAATCACAAATGAAAACTAAGTTAGCTCTGAAGTCCCAAAGTCGAAAAATTGCCTTGAATCTGTCACTAGAAAGCACCCAAGGCCTCACTCTCTGGGTTCTGGGTGCCCTGGGAATGGCAGGAGGCTCTGACCCCCTTCCCGCTTCATCCACTCCCAAACAACGTCCTCTGAGGTGGTCTTCAAACTTTCTCTGAGAAACTGTCTCTGGGAACTGTAGGCCCTCAGCTGCTGGGACGAATGAGGGTGATATCAGGACCTGATGGGCAGCTTTACCAGGAGATTGTGGCTTCTGGATGCAGTCCTCAGGTCCCATGGTCTGGGTGAGATCAGGGTCTTTCAGTGGAGGAGGACAGATGAGATTTCAGATTTTGAGTTGATTCTGAGATGATTAGTGCTTTGGAGGGCATTGGGTGAAGGTATTTTGCACACGGGAAGGACATGAATTTGGGGAGCCAGAGAGTGGACTGTTAAGAGCTGACCTGCATTACCCCCAGAAACCTTGCTGCTGTCCTTATCTCTGGTACCACAGAACGTGACCTTATTTGGAACTAGAGTCCTTACAGATGCAATCACATTACAGTGAGGTGGTTAGAGTGGGCCCTAATCTCCTGTAACTGACCTCCTTATGTAAAGGGAAAATCTGGACAGAGAGATGCCCCTACTGTCAGTGGTGGGCAGTGCATGAACTTCTAGAACCCTGACAGTAGTGGAAAACAGACTCAGGCTGGGCACTAGGTAAATGGGAGCTCTAGTGGAATTTCAGATGAAGATGCTGTGGACCTCGGCTTCCCAGGTCATAGTGACATTAGGATTTCAAATTCAAGTCAGAGATGAAAGAAACATCTGGACTCGGTCCTCAGGTACACACAGTATTCTGAACTGAGGCTAGAACCAGAGACCATTCTAATGAAAGGCCTCCACAGGTGGGGTCTCACAGGTGGGCTCCGACTCAGTTTCCTGTATGTTCATTCATGAAATCGCTCTGCGGGACAACATGCAGAAAAAAACCATTTAATAAAAGTGAAAATGAGGAGAGGAAAGGGAGGCCAGAAGGCATGTGAATGTGGAGAGAGGAAGAGCCAGGGGAGGGTGGGGGAGGGGAGGCGGAAAAACTGAGAATCCCTCAGGCAGGGTCTGCCTTTGCATGATGGCAGGCGCGAATAACTTCGACCTGGATGTTTGGGTTTTTTGTTTGTTTTTTGGTCATTGGTTATTACATGACCTCCATGGTAGGTGCTCCACAAAGCGAGTGAAAAGAGGACGCCTGGTACATAGGCATATGGCCATTCCAGAAAAAGAGCTTGGGGTTCTCTGGGAAGCGCGGCATTGGTCCTTGCACTATGGTTTCATAGAAAAGGGATTATGCACCAACTTACTTAAATGAGCATGGGTTGAAATCCTTTACTGAGAATAAATATTTAAAACAGTTATCTCTTAACTAAATCTATCATCAACCATAAATCTATTGCACGAAGGTTACAGGCAATTTAAATGCAATAGCACTCTCTTCAGGGATTTAAAT
This sequence comes from Mustela nivalis, assembly GCF_964662115.1. Taxonomy (NCBI): domain Eukaryota; kingdom Metazoa; phylum Chordata; class Mammalia; order Carnivora; family Mustelidae; genus Mustela; species Mustela nivalis. The sequence continues at coordinate 24,841 of NW_028134188.1, read as the reverse complement.
AATCCGTGTCTATCTTGGCACATGAGAATGCAAAGATAGGAAATGGTTTGTAGAAGATCATTTAATGGCTTTTACTATATGGTATCAGCAATTTATCATAAAGGAACGGCCTCCAGATAAAAACTCAGCTTTGAAAAATGCATAAAAGCAGCAAACATTTACACACCCTCTTGGTGACCAGAGGCCTGCTTTGTGCCTCTGATTATCTCTTTCATGGTTCTGAGGCCCATGGCACTCAGTAATTTAGTGTCTTATTCTCTGGAATAGGCCATTGAAGAAATACCAGGCCCAGAGAAGAAGGTCCTGCTGGGTGTTTGAAGAAAGTACAACCTTTTAGATGAAGCTTTCTGGGGAATTTGTTAGTGGTTTGGTCTGCTTCTGATAGGAAGGGAAATTTTTTTTTTTTAGATTTTATTTATTTATTTGACAGACATAGATCACCAGTAGGCAGAGAGCAGGCACAGAGAGAAGTGGAAGCAGGCTCCCCGCTGAGCAGAGAGCCAGACATGGGGCTCAATCCCAGGACCCTAGGATCATGACCTGAGCCGAACGGAGAGGCTTTAGGAAGGGAAATTTTTTTAAGACTATTTTCTCTTTGAATCTATTTTGAGGTTTGGTTTGTGGTTCTTTCTGACTTCTCATGAAGATGGAATTACTTCTGAGGTTGGTTGTCACGAACCGCATATCAAATCGAGCTATCTTGTTAGCCATAAATACGTAAATAAAAAAATAAAAGCTCAAGTGTTAGTATAAAGCTATTATGCTTTTCAAAACCCCGAACTATAATTCCTGTATCGTGGTCATTCTTTATCAGATCAAACAGGAGAGAGGTGGCAGAAACGCACTTTCAGGTTAATTTTTTTTACAAGGAAGATGGACTTCTGAACCTACTTTGTTATTCCCTTTCATTCAATTTCCCTATACCTCCTTTTCTATGAATTGTAACGGTAACCCCTCATTATTTTTATTGTTGGCACGTGCTTTGTGAACCATAAAGTGTACGCTATAAATGGGAGTGCTTTTCTTTTTTTGCAGTTTACAAAAAACTAATTTTTTTAAATTTATTTTTTATTTATTTTCAGCATAACCGTATTCATTCTTTTTGCACCACACCCAGTGCTCCATGCAAGCAGTGCCCTCTATAATACCCACCACCTGGTACCCCAACCTCCCAAACCCCCGCCCCTTCAAAACCCTCAGATTGTTTTTCAGAGTCCATAGTCTCTCATGGTTCAGCTTCCCTTCCAATTTCTCCCACCTTCCTTCTCCTCTCTAACTCCCCATGTCCACGAAAAACTAATTTAAAAACATTCATCCACCAGAGTACCCAAAGGGCTCCCACATAAACTATCTGTCGTTACATTATGTCTTTCTGCTTTCGCTTCTATTGCTGTCCAAACAATGTTTTAAAACATTCTTTAAAATGGGCCTTTTTAACAAGATTTTTACAAAAGATTTAATTTATTCATTTGTCAGAGAGATAGCACAAGCAGAGGGAGAGGCAGGCAGAGTGGGAAGCAGGCTCCTGGTAAGCAAGAAGCCTGATGGGGGACTCGATCCCAGGATGCTGGGATTATGACCTGATCTGGAGGTAGACAATTAACCAACTGAGCCATCCATGTGTCTCTGAAATGGGCATTTTTGACATTTCCTGATAGCACCTACACACTCATGAATCTCAGATTCATGATATATGGGGCTAGTGGACTTGACAATCATGGAGTCAAGCATGCTGGATTTGACTCACGGGCCTGTCACTGTGAATTTGGGTGGCTTGCTAAACTTGCTACATAGAAACCCAAGCATGTAAGAATTTGCAGGATTGTGACAGTTCAGTGGTATAATGTATACATATAAATACCTAAACCAGTGTCTCTCACAAAGTAGGTCCAAATAGACCAGCTCCCCTCCTGCCTTCATTCTGTCCTTGGAATTCCGTCCCTTGGGAGAAGTTCCTACTGCCTTTGTTACAAGAAATGAACGATATTTACTACACTGTTGGTGCATAGCATGGATCAAGACATTGAGTGATAGTATTAACATACTTCTTGAACTGCCCATTGCCCCCCAAGCACCAAATAAAATGTCATGCTCTGGGGAAACCAAAGTGAGAGGTCCCCAACTTTTAGGAGTTATGGACAGGAGAGAGATGCAAATACTGTGTCAGTGTAGAACCAGGCTAACTAATGTCTAAACCAGGAAGAGAATGTGTGTGGAAGAAAGGCACTGATGATGTATAAAGCCATTTGGCTGGATGGTGACTTCCCTCAGACTGACAATTTGCCATGAAAGCTTCCAGGCAAATTTGAGATCTTTATTAGTGACAATATGGCTATAGCCTTAAGGGGAAGAAAAAAACCAAAAACCGAAAACCAAAACACACATGCACACAAACTGTTGGTCTTGTGTCTTTTCACAAATAATGACAGTTATCAGAAATTTTATCTTTAAATGGGGAAAACAGCAACTGAAAATGTATTTCATTTGATTCATCACAGAATATGGTGTTTTTGTTCATTTCACACCATTTTTGTTAAGTTTTATTTAAATTAATGCAATCTGAGATAAAGTGTTAATATTCCTGAGGGTATGGACATTGTATACAAATGAACCCAGCTAAGTGGGCTCCTGGACAGGGTCTGATCTATTTATAAAAGTAGCTGGAGCTAAGTGGTTTGTTCCAGAAGAAGATAACGCCTTCCCTCCGTCGCATTTGCCTTCTACAGCCTAAGTGGGAGTTAATACGTTCACTTGTCTCCTTCAATTTTGTCCAGAGTGTGTTAAAGCAGTCATAGGGGACCTGGGTAGTTTTGCCATCTGCCTTCTCATAACAATGCCCCAGTTTTCTCCTGGAGAATCAACGTTCCCGCTTTCAGTCCATGCACTTAGGCAGCGGCAACTTCACACTGGCTCCTGACTCTAGCAGTGGCATGTCACCCACTAATGGCCTTTGAGAACATCACTGAGTGAGCCGTGAGTTTAGTAGATGCACGAGACCTTTGCTGGGTCGTGAGGAGGTGGGTCTCTGAATAACTAGCCCGAGATCCACTTGTGTGTGGTGGAACAAACGAGCAGTGATGTGTTGGCCAGAGTGCCCATCCTAGAGAGCCCTGAATGCCAGACAAAAGCATTTGAGACTATTTTTTCAGGCAACAGGAAGCCAGGAAGCTAGTTTTGAAAAGCAGCACATGAAAATGTGTGTTTTTGGAAGATTAGTCGGGCACTAACCCCTAACATTATCCCTGACACTGACCCTAACCCGGTCTAACCTTAACCTTCAACCTACCTCTAACCCTAACCCTAACCCCACTTAACAATAATCCTGACCCTCTCGGTGACCCTAATCATAACCCGAACTCTGAACTTTGCCTATATCAGACCCTAAACTTAAACCTGACCCTGGCCTTGACCTTAACACTGACCCTAACCCTGACTGTAAACCTATCTCTGACCCAATCCGTGAGCCTGAACAGAATCATAACCCTAAAGCTAACCCTGATCCTGAACCTACTCATAAAACAGAACCTACAAAAGCTGACCTTACCATAATCATGAACCTAACCAAGACCCTGACCCTACCCCTGACACTAAACCTGTCCCAAACCTAACCCTGACCCTGACATGAACCTTGCCCCATACCCTAAGCCATTCGCTAACCCTGACGCCAACGACGTCTAACCCTAACCCTGACCCTAAGTATTTCTTAACCCTAACCCTAACCCTAACCCTAACCCTGACCCTAACAATTTCTTAACCCTAACCCTAACACTAACGTAGTCTAATCCCAGCTCTGTTCCCTCTAGCGGGGATAACAGCTGCACCCAGGCCTCCTAGGGGCAGGTGGGAGGCTGTATGGGTGTCATTGGAGGGGCACTGCATTGAGTGGATTGTGAGCCCTGAGCAGCTTGGGGACCGGCGGCTCAGGGAGCTCTGGTGCAGCAGGAAGTTTGGTAAGGAGCCCCCAGGCAGTGGTGACCTCACTTCCCAGACGACAGAGCCCAACGGAATTGGAACCCACGTATCCAGGCACCCCATTACAGAGAAAACCCCCCTGCCCAGCTCATTTCTAGGCACATCCTAAAGGAAGCAACATGTTCTTCTGCTGTACTGAAGCCAAGAGGATGCAGGGAGAAGAGAGCTGGCCCGTCAGACACGTCCCCTCCCTGGCAGGTCATATCAGGTTTCCCCAACGCCTCAGGCCCTTTGGCCAATAAAATCAAAAGGTCACACCAGGGGGCTCAGAGTCAGAGAGGCCCACACCTTATGAACTACCAGTGTAGCCCTAGGTCTCCTCCGCATATCTCTTTCCGTGTGTGTGTGTGTGTGTGTGTGTGTGTGTGTGTGTGCCTCTGGGTGTCTGTGTGTCTGTGTGTAAAGAGGACCTGGCCATGCCATCATGGGTGGAGATGCCCCAAGCAGGATCAGGCTGATGAGGGGTTAGATGTCTGGTGGGCAAGTCATGTTCACACCCCAGTTTAAGGCTGGTTAAGTGGGATCAGGTGTAGGGTCTACACCCTTCTGCCCAGGGTTTATCCTGAGACCCTGAAGGGATGGGTCCATGACCCAGAAGAGGGGCTAACCCTAACAGTAACCACTAACCCTGATCCTGACACTGACTGTGAGCCTGCCCCAAACCCAAACCCTGACCCTGACCCTGATACTGGCTGTGATGCTGACCTGAACCCTAAACCTAAACCTAAGCCTGACACTGACCCTGATGTGGACCCTGAACCTAAACCTAACTCTGACATTACCGTAACCATGACTCATACCTAAACATGACCCTGACCCTGACCCTAATCCTAACCCTGACGCTTACCTAACCCTCACCCTAACCCTAACCCTGACCGTGACTGTGATCCTGACCCTAACCCTAAACCTAATGGTAACTCTAACCATGACCCTAATAAGGACCCTGAACCTAAACCTAACGCTGACCCTGACCCTAACAATAACCCCTACCCTAAACCAAACCCTAACCCTGACCTTACGCTGTCTAACCCTACCCTAACCATAACCCTAATTCTAATTCCAAACCTAACCCCAATCACAAAACCTACCGCCAAAACCTAATGTGACACTGAACCGAACATTGACCCTAAACCAAAGCCTGACCCTAAACCTGACCCTGGCCATGACTTTCACCTGACCCTGACCCTGACCCTAATCCTAACCATGACACTAACACTGACCACTACATAACCGTGTCCCTGACCCAAATGTGGACTTTAAACCAATACCTGAACATGACACTAAACCTGACACTGGCGCTAAACTTCACCCTGACCTTGACCCAGACCATGACCATAAACCTAACCCTGACCCTAACAGTGACTTCGACCCTGACCTGAACACTAAATCTGACCCTGACTGTGAGCCTGACCGTAACTCTAACCCTAAATGTAACCCTAACCCTACACTAACACGGGCCCTCCCCCGAATCCTATCGCTGAACCTAATCCTAACACTACCCCTAACCCTACCACGAACTGTGACCCTAACAAGTTCTAACCCTAACCGTCAACCTAACACTAACCCTAACACTAACCCTAAACTTTAACAATAACCCTGACCCTATACCTGACTATGATCATAACCCTAACCCTGAACTTTGCCTATACCAGACGCTGACCCTAAACCGGGCCCTGAACTTTGCCTATACCAGACCGTGACCCTAAACCTGACCCTGGCCCTGACCCTAAACCTAACCATGACCCTAACAATGACCACTATATAAGCCTGTCCCTTACCCGAATCTGGACTTTAAACCAATACCTGAACCTGACCGTAAACCTGACACTGGCCCTAGACTTCACCCTGAACCTGACCCAGATAAAGACCATAAACCTAACCCTGACCCTAACAGTGACCCGGACCCTGACCCTAACACTATCCCTGACACTGAATGGGAGCCTGACCCGAACTCTAACCCTAAACGTAACCCTGACGCTGACCCGAAACCCAGGACCCTGAGCCAAAGGCAGAGGCTTAACCCACTGAGCCACCCCGGTGCCCCTGGTTGCCTTGTTAAGCATTCCTTGTCTCACATGAAGTGATTACAAATTTGCAGATGTGCATTAAAATGATGTATTCCAAAATGTTAATAGAGGAATTAAAAAACTTATTAAGTAAAATATTATCATTTTTGTTGATTTGAAGCCTATTTGACAAGGGACATAGCATTCTGGTGCATATATGTAAACATGAATAAGTATTTTTTTAAAAAATCTTTATTTATTTATTTGACAGAGATCACAAGTAGGCAGAGACAGGCAGAAAGAGGGAGGGGGAAAAAGGTTCCCCGCTGAGCAGAGAACCTGATGTGGGGCTTGATCCCTGGACCCTGAGATCATGACCTGAGCTAAAGGCAGAAGCTTAACCCGCTGAGCCACCCAGGTGCCCCTAAACATGAATAATTCTTAAAGGTTCCTCTACTCACTTATATAGAAGCCCTTTTCCAAACAGAAGATTAAATCTCTCTTGGCTACTCCTATCAGCTTATTCTGAATTATTTTCCATCCAGAAGCATGAACTAGAAAACCACAGTTTTACACAGTGTTTGGTTTTCCACCAAGAGAATCACATAATTGGTGGTGATTCAGTGTGGTGTGTTGCTAAAAGCATTTCCAATGCTGTGGATACAAGAGGGTAGTGCAGAGAGGTAAGGAAACAGGAGAAAAGGTATGGCTCTCTAATGAGCACTTTATTCTAGAATTTTCCTCCAGCCTTGGGAGCACACCACTCACAAGTGTGTTCTGGTGCCTTGATCTCATGGGCCACAGTGCTCAGCATCTTCCAGCTGCTTTTTTAGTGAATACATATGTAACAATTGATTTCTTGCCCCGGACATTGAGAGAAAAATCTGTTCAGAGGGATGGACACTCTGAACCAACACCAGAAAACACTCTCTGTAGTCTTTTGTTAAATGAAAAAATATGGCCAAAAAACCACTTTTGACAGTCTACTACATACAGCAATATGTAAATCTTAATTGAAATATGTTCTCTCAGCTGTGCTTAAGCAACTGAGTCCTGAGCTTTTCAGGTTTTCAGTCTGAAAGAGTACACCTCTGGTGCTCTGAAAGGGAAGAGAAAGGACACCCTGTTCTCCATATAAATTAAAGAAGAGAAATCTGTGCATTTAAGTGGGCCATATAAAAGTTATCAAGCAATTACCTCCTAACTCCTTCCTATCCAAATTCCCTGATATGTTCTCCCTACTCCTTTATTCCACGTTACTGCCTTTTCCAGGATTCTGCCTCACATCACAACATGTCTTCTGTTATTTCCTTCTTGCAAGCTAGTTTTGTTTTCTCCATCTAAAAAAGTCAACAATCATTGTGTATTTCAATTCCCACTTTCCTCAAACGCATTGATTCTTCTTATCTATTACTCTTTTCTCATACTCAGTGTCTTTGTCTTTATGGGGTTTGTACTTTGCTTTTGCCCATCCTTTACTGCCATTATATAATCAAATCTAATAACTTCTTAGAGAAAGTTAAAAATTCCTGCATAGCCACACGTGAACACAAAGTCACTGAATTTTAGCAAACCTATAAGATAGTCAGACATCCATTCAATTTCTTTTTTTTAAGATTTTATTTATTTATTTGACAGAGAGAGATGACAAGCAAACAGAGAGGAAGGCAGAGAGAGAGAGGAGGAAGCAGGCTCCCTGCTGAGCAGAGAGCCTGATTTGGGGCTCGGTCCCAGGACCCTGGGATCATGACCTAAGCCGAAGACAGTGGCTGAACCCTCTGAGCCACCCAGGCGTCCCTCCATTCAATTTCTTAACTGAGTCTCAAATGCATCCTGAGTTCTAACCTAAACCTACGTTCTACTTGTTACACGTTGTTATATGACCAAATTCTTTCAGTTCAGTATTTTGTAACATTTAAATATTAACCAATTGATGCTCTGTCTGTGTATTTCTATGAAAATAATTTGAATACTGTGGATTTATTGTTATATTTATAGATTAATAATCAAAGTTTCATCAGTTGAAGTTTTTGGAAATTTCATATGTAATGATTAACCTAAAATGATACTGCCCAAAATCCCGCTGATATCAAGGCCCAACACCTGATTATAGCCAAACCTGTGGTGGATAGTTCCATGTGAAATTGCAGTTACTTAACACTGATAGCATCTCATGCTCTATCTCTTATTTTAGAATGTGTCCAACACAACCCAAAATTGTAGGAGAGTTAATGTCCTCTGAGGACAGCTCTCAGTGAAGTGGAAATAAGAACCACAGATAAAATTGTCAGTTTTCAGCTCTTCATGAGGACAGCTTAAAGAAGTTTCTCAGGACCTTTCAGTAAAAGCAAGCCTTCATTTTCTATCCACAAAAATTATATCAACAATGTACCTCTTTGACAAGTATCACTGTATCACTTTCCCATTCTTTTCTTCCTTGGATAATCTCCCAGATAAACTAACAGTATTCAAATCCTTTGTCCTACTCTTTGCTCTCAGGATAAATGGAGCCAAAAGACTTAGATTAATATCAAGTTCTGAATGGGATCTTAGAGCTATTTCTGTCCAGATTTTCATAAACATAGGGACCTTTGAATTATCAGGCTATAAATAAGTTCTAAATGGAAGGGGCAAAAGCAAAAAGTAGAAATTTTTAAGTTTGATTTTTAATCATGATTAATTGACTTTATTGATTATTAAAAATACTAACATTATAAAAGTGTGGATCTTTGTAAAACAATGTCATAATGTAAGAAATAAGTTGCATAGTCCTTTGGAGAATATTAAACCAAGTGTTCAGGTACCATCTAATTTCTTGTTTACTCCAGAACTTTGGTGTGCATTGTCTTGACGAATAGGATTTTGAAGTCCAGACAGACTAACAGAAAACTGATCCAAATGTGTGTGTTTATATTTCTGCTTTTGTTGTAAAAATCAAAGTGTGATTGCTGGTTTAAAATGGTAAAACTAATAATGTTCATGGCCTCTATTATAAATTTTCTAATTGTAGGGGGAAAATCCAATAAACATAGAATTAATTGATTTGCAAATCCTCAAAGAGCTACAGGATCAGGTAGTGGTATGTTCTGATTCAACAGCATCATAATGCAGGATTTTATATGTGTGGCTAATGGATATTTTCATGAATTTTTGCTAGCTAGTCAGCTAATACAGAGAAATATAAGGTAGGGTAATTACTCACAGTTGTGTTTAATAAAATGAGAGAAAATTATCAAATGACAGTAATAATAATAATCCTATAGCAGGCTAAATAATTCAATGATAATTCCAAGTATTAATCTAGCTTTCTTCCCTGATTATGACTCTTCTCTCCTTTATCATAATGGGAGTAGCAGATTGTCTGCAAGGAATTGTGAAAACCCAGCAGTGACTTTGGCAGTGAAGGCCTCCCATCCATTTTGATAGGTTAAAATGATTCTGGTTGGTCTTGAGCAAATGTGTCAATTTTTTTTTCTGTGTGTGTCATAAAGAAAGAAGCAATAGTAAATTCTTGCTGTTATTCCATGGAGCCAATAAAATCATACTGCCAACAAGAGGCTGTTGACACCGTAAGTGTAGTTAACTGTCTTGAAATACTAGGCCTCGAAATAAAATTCCAATATTTCACATAACCTCTTTCTTTTTAAAGAAAAAATAAAACAAAACAAACAACTATACTGCTTACGTTTAGGGCCCTGCTGTTGTGTAACTATTCTTGAACATGTCTACTGTAAGTGTATATATATATTTTTTTTCTGTGCAATAAATTCATTTAGAGATAAATTTGGATTGCAAATTATTTTGGGGGAGGCATGGTATTTGTGGCTAGTCTCACAAGTCAAAAGGACTAAAAGAAAGAAGAAAAACATTTTTATTACAGCATATTTACATCTGTCCAAAGTACTTATTTACTCTAATACTGACTAATGTATAATACTGTACACAAAGAAAGAAGTTAAATGAGTTATAATTCAGTCGAAGTGTAGCTGGCCATATTAAAACTTACCACTGAATCTTTCTGGTATGAAATGTGATATCTGGCAATCTGGTCCAGTTCATTACATCAGGTCATTTGTATGTTCTTATTACCATTTTGATAGCATAGCCCATTTTATAACCCATACATTTTACAATGGAACTATGATGCATGTATTTTCAAAAGTATAGACTTACATGAAGCTATGAGGTCAAAAAACATGAATGTCCGTAGTACCATATAGACTCAACAAATAAAAGTGTCCAAGGCTCTGAGTGAGATTTATGAATATTGTGTAAGATTAGGCCAACATGTGGTTTTGATATAAATAATCTGTTCTTAAATTAGAATTACAGTCGTTGAGTACAGTGTTGAAAATGGCAGATAGATTTTAGCTATCTTTGCTCACTAGGGAAAATGGAAAAATGTTTAGTTTGGTCAGATTTTCACTTACCTTCTGAAAAATCTTACGTTTGAGAGAGAGAACCCTTCTGAAATAAGAATCCTTAAAGACATAACCCCTTTGGCACAAGTTTTCAAGAAACTTGTTTGATGTTGTAGACAATTATATGGCACACGTACTGTTCTAGATGTTTCATGCCAATAATATGTAAGCCATACCAAGGCTACATATACATATAGAGATGTTCCTCAGCTTACAAGGGGGCTATGTACAGAGACACCCATAAAAAATTGAAAATGCATTTAATACCCCTAAACTATCAAATATCATAGCTTACTTAAGCTTATTTAAACATACTCAGAACACTTACATTTGCCTGCATTTGGGCAAAATCATCTTAAGCAAAACCTATTTTATAACAAAGTATCAAGTATCACATGCAATTTATTAAATATTACACTAAAAAAAAGAAGAATGTTTATATATAGAATGGTTGTAAGAATATCAAGTGTTCACCCCTGTAATCTTCTAGCTGACTGAGAGCTGTGGCTCACTGCCCCTGCTCAACATCACAAGACAGCACCATACCACATGTCACTGGCCCTTTTTATAAAGACCCAAATTCAAAGTTCAAAGTTCAGATTCACTGAATCACTTTCACTTTCACATCATTGCCATATATTTCATAAGTTGAATCATTGTAAATCAGGAGCCATCTGATTTGAAAGTTAAATCACAGTCACCCATATACACACAAAAAAAGGCCTTCATGTAGGGCCATCTATGTATCTCTAAACAACATAGCATGACATATAAACGGCACTAAATGGATGCGAAGGGGACAATTGCTTTGCATCAGTACTCTGAGCAGTAACATACATGGCCTTACTCACCTAGCAGAACTCCAGAGCTAGCTGATGGCAAGGAATTTTACAAATGTTTGCTGAACAGCTTAAGCACTATTATTTTTAACTTAGTGTGCATATCTGTTTTCTCAAGATATGTTAATTTATTTTATTAACTTATTACAAAACCAAATAATTTCCTCTTATTTAAGTGGCAGGTAAATAGAATTCTCTTTAATTTAAATCAAATGGCTTTTTAGGGAAAATATACTAAAAATTCTGAAACTTGTATTGCTTTTGAATCTTTTATTGGAATCCTTATCAAGTTGTATTTTTCAAGTTTTTCCTAAATAATCTTCAATGAATTGAAAATAGTTTTTGGATTTTATTCAAGGCTATTAACACACAATTTCACTTTGTAAAATATAGTGCTAAACGTTCAACCAAAACGTTGTGTCTTTTTTTTTCCACTACCACATCCTCCATCTACGGACTGGATTCTCTCCCCAACTAGCACATATATACCATTGTCTATCTTTAGGATAAGTAAGGGTCATCTTTTGTCTTTATTCTATTCCTCGTATGCTTCTGAACTTGTTGAATTTTAATACAGTCACACCATAAGCATCACATATTTGATTCCCCTTTAAATAGTAAACAGTGCACAACCAGAGCATACCTTCAAAGCTATCATTATACTTACTCTGATATATTATTTTTGTATTTTTGTAAATTAAAATAATTAAATTATAGAACAAGAGTTTCAGGTGGTAGGTGTTGTAAGTTTTTCCCAAACTGACTTTTGTCAAACTTGTTTTGGTCATCATATATGTTAAATAGTTTTCTCAGGTTTATTTTTAGAATATCCTTGTATAATGAATATTTACACTGATATCTAGTATAAAAACCTTGGAATTAATTTTAGAAACATTAAGATATTGAAAATCAATCTACTTCTTTAATTCATTAAAAACATTTTTGGCTTGTTTCCAATACTTTCTTACTGGTTAAAAAAATGAATTTGAAGTAGTCTGAATTTCATTATTATATGGCACTTTCCCTTTGATGAATACAAAGACAATATTCTATATTAGCTATCTGAGAAGAATTTATTTTTTTAATTTTATTTTTTTGTAAGAGAGAGAGTGATAGAGACCACAAGCAGGGGGAGCAGCAGGGTGAGGGAGAAGCAAACTCCCGGCTAAGCAGGGAATCTGTTGCAGAACTGAGTCCCAGGACCCTAAGATCATGACCTGAGCTAAAGGCTGAGGCATTTAACTGACTGAGCCACCCAGGTGTTCCAATCTGAGAAGAGTTCTGTATGTTATCCTATAAATATGCAGTTTAAAGTCTGGGTAATTAACTTAATTTTTTAGTGGCTATATTCCAGGCAGAGAGTAAGAAAGAAATATTAAATCAACCATATTCTATGCATTCTAAATGAAAATAATTAATCAATCATAATAAATCCTTCTATTGATGGAATATCAACTTATAAGCTTTCCTCCATATGAACAATGCCAAATACCAGAATAAAGGGTCATCTAATACAAATAAAGGATAGAATTAAAGAATTCTGGTAAGCCATTTAATTTTGAAAAATGGAGCTATCTTGTTGCTGAGTTGTGGTTTTCAGTTACATAATATCTGATAAGTGTAGAAGTAAGGTGAGTGTTACGTGAGATGAGAAATGGCATATAATTAAGATATTTTTAAAAGTACAGATAAATACAAATTTGTAAACATAGCATTATGGAGGAATAAAAATAAATGATAGCTACACCCTCTAACGTCAATAAATCTTGGAAAGTTAATAGAGAAGTAAAACAAGGACAGTGCAAAAAGTATGGTACATTTTTATGAAGTTCAAACAAATTCTGTGAAACCGTAGATGCACTTAAAGATACTATTATGTATCAACTATTGTAAAAACTAAGCAAGGAAATAGCAAACATAAAATAACCAAAGCATACAAACTTGGGTAGATACAATAGGTGTGATCATTTTCTACTTCATAAAGAGATGAGTTAATAAATAAATAAAAATAAGTAGACTTTTTAGAAGTTAATAAAACTGTGCCTGTTATTATCTTAGCTATATAAAATATATGGTTTTCTAACAAAAACGCTTATCTTAAAAATATTTAAAAATAAATTTCAGGCTAATCATAAGGTTCTATTTACCCTCCCACTGAAGGAAAAGCTGGTTGTTATAGTTGTAGTTGTTTGTTTGTTTTAGTCTCCTCCTAGTTTTTATTATTATAATGTGGAATGAGGAATGTTAGATTGAAAAGTGAATTATTTTATAGACAAAAATCATTACTTGATTCACCTCCTGGTACAGCAGATGGAACTCCTGAAAACATGCCCTTTTGCCTTATGGAAGAGTAACAGATATGCTTACTTGTGAAACATACTTGGTGGTGGCCCTATATAGTGACACCATAGTAAACATTTTGAATATTTGCAATTACTTTTTATAGTCATAGGGCTCCAAAAGGCACTGCTGGTATCTTAGCAGGTATTTCAATAAAGCTAAAAGTTGCCTGAATGTTTAAAAATATTAACAAGGCACAAAACATGGCAGAAGTATTGTCCTCAGATATTATTTTTTTCCATATGCTCCTGATTCCAGACATGAAAGTTATTTTTTTAAATTTTTTTATAAAAGATTTTATTTATTTCTTTGACAGAGATCACAAGTAGGCAGGGTCAGGCAGAGTGAGAGGGGGGAAGCAGGCTCCCTGTTGAGGTGAGAGCCCGATGTGGGACTTGATCCAAGGATTCTGGGATCATGACCTGAGCCGAAGGCAGAGGCTTTAACCCACTGAGCCACCCAGGCGCCCAACAAGTATTTTTGATAGATATATATATACAATGTATTTTCCAGTTATAAGAAGAATGGTTCTGCTATTTTTAATCTTTTTAAAAAATTACATAATTATTTTAAAATAAAATTTTATTTTTTAAAGTTTTACTTTTCTTTACCTTTTTTAAAAATATTTATTTATTTATTTGACAGACAGAGATCACAAGTAGGCAGAAAGGCAGGCAGAGAGAGAGAGAGAGAGAGAGAGAGGGAAGCAGGCTTCCTGCGGAGCAGGGAGCCCGATTCAGGGCTCGATCCCAGGACCCTGAGATCATGACCCAAGCCAAAGGCAGCAGCCCAAACCACTGAGCCACCCAGGCACCCCAATATTATACTTTTCAATATACTACTTAGAATATAAAACCTATTCTATTTGGTAAGAAGTTTACCGATTAAAAAATGGTAATTTTCTCATTGTGTCTTCCCCTCTCATTGCTTTATTTTGATTAAAAAATTTCACAATAAACATAACTGATGCTTTCCTTTTGATAGTCCCTCTGTTGGTCATATTGTATATGAGCCATGACAATTAATTTACAAAATTTATTGAGGTTTGTTGATATGTTTTATCATAACTAATTTTCCCTCCCTTATCTAGATTCCCCAGCTTTCAGACAGGTGGACACTTCAATAAACCATACCCAAGGGATGTATCAAGTACTTCTTAGACATTCTCTCAGATCCTTGAGGTCTCATTTTGCTTAATATTAACAAACTTATTTTAAAGTTTATATGGAGAGGCAAAGACTCACAATAGTCAACATAGAGTTGAAGGAGAACAAAGACTGAGGACTGACTTCAAAGTTTACCATAACGACGGGGCACCTGTGTGGCTCAGTGGGTTAAGCCTATACCTTTGGGTCAGGTCATGATCCCAGGGGCCTGGAATCGAGTCCCATATTGGGCTCTCTGCTCAGCAGGGAGCCTGCTTCTCCTCATCTCTCTCTCTGTCTGTGTCTCTGCCAATTTCTGATCTCTCTCTGTCAAATAAATAAATAAAATCTTTTTTAAAAAGTTTACCATAATGATAATTGTATGCAAGATATTGTAATACCTCAGAAAGACTAGATTTAAGGAACTGAATATATATTATCAATTATATTTATTATTTAATATAAAAGCAAAGCAATACAAGAGAGCAAAATACAACCTTTTAAACAAATGGTTCTGGAGTAATGGTGAAGATAAATGTAAATATATAAAATAAAAATAAAATAAAATAATAAAATAAAAAAATCCAGGCAGATATCATACACTATTCACAAAAATTAACTCAGATTGGATTATAAACCTAAACATGAAACATGTAGAAGGTAATATAGAAGAAAATTTAAATGACCTTGGTTTTGGAAATAACTTTAGCTACAAAAGCACAAGCACTGAATTTAAAAATGTCTACTCTGTGAAACAATGCCAAGAGAATGAAAAGGCAAAGCACAGACTATGAGAAAAAATTTGCAAAATACACATCTGGCAAAGGACTGTTAATCAAAAAGACACAAAGACCCCTTAAAACTCAACAATGGGGGAAGAACCTAATTAAAAATGAGCCAAAGACCTTAGCAGATACCTCACAAAAGAAAATATTACAGATGGCAAATAAGCATATAAAAAGATGCTTCACATCATATGTCATCAGGAAAATGCAAATTAAAACAAAAATAGAGACACGAGTACATACCTAGAATCCAGAACACTGACAACAGAACACGAAATGTTGGTGAGGATGTGGAGCAACAGGAATGTTCTTCCATGTCTATTGAGAATAAAGAATAGAAAGCAACTTGGCAGTTTCTTACAAAACTAAACATATTCTTGCCAGATGATTCAGCAGTAGCAGTTCTTGGTATTTATCCAAAGAAGATGAAATCTATACCCACAAAGATGTCTATAGTAGTTTTATTCATTACTGACAAAAGCTTGGAAGCAACCAAGATATCCTTCCATAGGTTAAAGGTCAAATAAAGTGTAGTACATGCAAACAATGGAATCTTATTTAATGCTAGAGAAATGAATTACCACGCCATGAAAAGATATGGATATAAATATTTAATAAATATTTGATTTTAGGCTTCTACCAGTCTATCAATAGTAGTAGTATATTTTAACAGTGAATGCTCAGCATTCAAGAATTTACCTAATAAAATATTTGGGGTTCCATATTTTAAATACTTCAACCTCTATGATTATATTCCTAATAATTTTGAATTGGGGTAAATAAACCTTAATTTTTTGTAACTTGTTTCTTATTGCGAAAGAGCTCAATGAAATTTTAGAAAATAAAAATTTATTTTTTTTTTAATTTTTTAATTTTTTTTAATTTTTATTTTTTATAAACATATATTTTTATCAGTTTAGTTTACTATTGCCAAATAATTTAAAACTTTACCTTATATTCAAATACATATATTTTTCTAAATTGATTTATAGGCTACTAAAACCAAAAACTTTTAGTTATACTAGATTTCATATCATGCACTCAATGCCAGAAAGCCATCTGGCGATGACTTGTCTTAAATAGAGTTAAGATGAGTGTTATTACAATGAAAGATGGAAACAAAGATAGTTTAACAATTGAGTGTTACATAACTTTTCTGTTTTGATCAAGTTACTAATCTACAAAAGGCTTTTATCGGTGACACACTTGGGAATTTAACAAAACTTTTAAACTAGCATGTGCGACTCATTCCTAGAAAACAACACAATCAATAACACTTTCTTTAGATGAAATCATGACTGTTTCTCCTTTTGAATAAAAAGGTAGCAACCCCAATAAGTTTATTGAACATGAAAAGTTGAAATGCTATAATGCTCCTAAGGAATTAAATGATCCAGTCATAAATTACAAAAAAAGGATATAAATTACCAACGTTTTTGTATAATTGTAATGTACAACTGCCCGTTATTGTTCAATAGTGTAGGCTTGTACAAGAACTCTATAAAAGAACTCCACTTCTAAACCGTGGAAAATATGTTCCCTTTCCCCCTATATACAACTATTAAGCCATTCATTTAGCTTTTAAAATATCCACTTAATACAGGCTTTTTACTCATTTGAACAGGCAGCAGGGCTCTATTCTTATTGCTTACATCTGAAGGATAGACTTCTAGCGTAAGAGGTAAAGCCCGTAAAGGAGCCAAATAATAACAACAAAGTACAGTTTAATGATCCCTTACAATCTGCCAGCTACCTTTCTGAGACTACTTCAATTAATAAAACATATAAAATACCTGACCACAAAGAGCTTGCATTCTTTTGAAATATAATAGTGAAATAAACCAATAATAGAGGGGCACCTCGGTGGCTCAGTCCATCGAGTGACTGCCTTTGGCTTGGTTCATGATCTCAGGGTCCTGGGATGTAACTCCCCAGCAGGCTGTCTAGGCAGTGGGGTGTTTTCTTCTTCCTCTGCGCCCCCTCCCAATTCTCTTTCTCTCTGTCTCCAATAAGGAAATAAACCAGTAATAGAATAATCATTGATGGTTTATGGTGATAAGTGTTACAAAGAAATACAAGAAAGGTAAAAGCCATTGGAGAATGCTGGGATGAAAGTTAATTTTATTTTGTGTTGCGTGGTTATATCTCATTTATGACATGTTATTTGCATAAAGACCCAGGAAGTGAAGGAGATATGTCACCAAAAGGATATGGATGGCTTATAAGCACATGGCAAATTTCTCAACATTTAGACATTAAAGAAATACAAATTAAAATCATAATGAGACATGCTTACATATCTATTAAAATGGCTAAAATTATAAAGGCTAATTGTACTTCGTCTGAGCTAGATTGAGAAGCAACAAAAAATCTAAACTGTTGTTGGCATATATCATGATACCATCACTTTGGAAAATAGTTTGAAAATTTTTTAAATGCAAAATATGTTGCAGTTACACAAATAGCCATTTTAGTTCTAGGCATTTAATCAAGAGAAACAAACGCTATGTTCGTACAAGGGTTTGTATATGAATTTCGTAGCAGCTTTATTTTAAGAATTGAAAACAGTGGAAATGTTCATCAATGTCCATCAATAGAGCAAAGACAAATTATGATCTATTCATTAAAGAGATTACTATTCAACATCAAAATGAACTATTTACAATTGGAGATTCTCAAAGTAATGATGCTGAGAAAAGAAAACCCGGCAATGAATAGTATATACTGTGTGATTCCATGACTATAAAAAAATCTAAAAAAAAAAAAAAATCTTGAAAATACAATTTTATATATAGTCACAGTCATCAAATATATTGGTGTGATTTTAGTGCCTTCTTCTGTGCTCCCATAGCTTCCTACACTTGGATCTCCGAGCATTTGTTACACCATGCGAAATACGAACTCTTTTTCTTTATTCTGTCATACAGGAAAAAGAATCCTTGAAATTTTATGGACATTTGAACTCTTAGTTATTAGCAGAAATTCTATCACACAGTAAATTTCCAAATATAAAAGCCAGAGTTTTACAATGACTTCTAAGCTTTTACATGATCTAGCCACTCATGTGACCTCTGTGACCTCTTTCCCTGCTACTCTTCAGTCCCTCACAGTGGCCTCCTTGCTATTCCTCAGATATGCCAGGCATGATCCAACCTTATGGCCTTCAAGATAGCCAATTCCTTTGCCTGGAGTGATCTTATTGCTGATAGTTCTGGGCAAATTCATCACCTTTCCATACGTTTGTTCAGTTGTCAGCTTCATTGTAACTACCCTGATCTTCCTATTAAAATTCTTACCTCCCCATCCCCTGCCTAGGAACCTTGATTTTTCTCACCCTGATCTAATTTTTATTTTTCCCCATTGTAATCATCATTTTTGAATACACTATGCAACTTTTATCAAGGTTTATAGCTTTTAATTGTCTCACCCTTTAAAAGAAAAGTTCTACAAAGCCATTTATTTCATTTACCAGTGTAGTCTGAAGTAATATCTGCCATATAATAGGTTCAGTAGACTATTGGTAAATTTCAGAAAAAATTAATGTTGAGAGTATACTGAATTTCATAAGTCATTTCAATATTTTTTCCAAAAAATAAACTATGTAAAACATTTTAAATTTACTTTCAAAATATATTTTTTTAAGATTTTATTTATTCTACAGAGAGAGATCACAAGTAGGCAGAGAGGCAGGCAGAGAGAGAGAGAGGAGGAAGCAGGCTCCCCAACAAGGAGAGAGCCCGATGCGGGGCTCGATCCCAGGACCCTGGGATCATGACCTGAGCCGAAGGCAGAGGCTTTAACCCTATGAGCCACCCAGGCGCCCCACTTTCAAAATATTTTATAGCATATAATGGACAATATACATAAGCCTTAAAGAAACAATCATATAAATAACCATTTCATACCTACTTAAAAATTGCATAATACCACACTCGTAGATCCTCTCTGAATGCTCTAAAATAACCCTTCAAAGGAAAAACATTTTTAAAAATAACAGATTTTTTGGCAAAGAATTTAATAAAATAAAAGTTTCATTCATCTATATAGATCATAATAAATGTTTTTAATAGGCATGAAATTATAACTCTGAAGTGTGCTAAAATGAAACCACCTGCTAAGGGTGAGAGAACAAAAATAAACATCATTTTTCCAAATAAGAGGAATTTATTACCTTTGAATCAAAGCATGTGTATTTGTTCAAACTGGCAATAAATGAATCCATACACAATCCATAGAATGTCATATTTTAGATGTCTAAAAGACTTCAAAGTAAAGAGTATACATTTTTTAAATGCTACATAATAAGAAGATGACAAGATGTGACAAATAGCATTTTAAAAGCTCTACTCATAATGGAACAGAAGGTGTCATTTCCCTATAATTTTATATATGTCATTAATTTACTGTATCTGGATACAACATATTACCAAACAGATGTTCATCAAAGTCTAAATCATTTTTAATGGAACATAATATTTTGAACCTACATCTATTAATCATTTTTTCGATCTAACATTTATAGTCTCGCTTAACATTTTATCCATTGTCGACAAAATTTAAAAAAGTAGGATAAAAAGTCGTGTTCGGAAAAGTAGATTTTCTTTGAAGTTTGCATTTAAATGAAAATATTTGCTGATATTTTAAAACTTTAAATGTAATTTTATATATATCTGACCTATCAGATAATATAAAATTTTTGGAGAAAATATGACATATTTTTTTGATCTTGGTTGAAGGTATTAATAAAGAGCAACTGTTTGTATTATTTGTAATGTGATATCTTAGTTAATAAACATGAATAACTGGTATAAAATATGTTTTTTTAAAAATTTTATTTATTTCCTTGACAGAGATCCCAGGAAGGCAGAGGGGCAGGCAGAGAGAGAGGAATGGAAGCAGGCTCCCTGCTGAGAAGAGAGCCCACTGTGGGACTCAATCCCAGGTACCTGGAATCATAACCTGAGCCGAAGGCAGAGATTTTAACCCACTGAGCCACCCAGGCGCTCTAAAATATGTTCTTTTTTTATATAGAATTATAGTTCTTGCAAAAATACGGAACTAGCTGGAACTGAATGCCTCCTTCAAAGTCAGCTCTGGAGAAATTATGCAAGTGTAATGTAGAACTATTTCGGATATGAACCAAAAACAAAGAAATGATGATAAATTCCTTAAAAGACTCAAAGTTGCTCTTGACTGGTATGTTTCAAGCTCTATTCCTGGTTTGAGGACAGTTTTTAACAAGCCTGTCACTGTAGAAATCAGCTGGATGACTAGAGGCTATCAGAACTGTGCAAAAACCTTGAAGGGGTAAAGACTTGAAAATTCTTTAGAGAGATTAGCTCCCTAAGGCATTATTCATCCACACATTTTCCTCCAAGCAATTAAGGCTGATGGATGAGGGGCACCTGAGGGGCTCTCTCATCACCTGGGTGGTAGGTTAAGACTCTGCCTTCATCTCATGTCATGGTCTCTGGGTCCTGGGATCCAGCCCCACATCCGGCTCTGCTCAAAAGGAAGCCTGCTTCCCTCCCTGCTTGCCTGCCTCTCTGCTTACTTGTAATCTCTCTCTCTCTCTCTCTCTCTGTCCAATAAATAAATAAAATCTTAAAAAAAGGCTTATGGATGCTAAATTATGAAAACTGTTCCCTCCAAATGATGCTTCTTCATAAGGATTTAAGAATTTAAAATTGTAAGAATTTAAAATTAAAACTTGATTGTAGGATTTATCTTATAGAATAACATCAAGTGAAGGCAGTTATTATTAGATCTGAAGTATTTGTGATTCTGAATTCTTGGCCTCATTAGTAAATTTATTTTTAAATTCTCCCATGGAGTGGTGATTGGCCTTCAGTCTTTCATTGATGTACATCATTGGGTCAAATGAGATGTGCGTGCCCAGAACTATATATAATCTTCTTTGTATTTCACTGGAGATGGGATTTCTGAGTTTTGTTCAATTGAATTTGGACAGATGTTTTAATAGTCACTTCTAGAGTTGGCCCTGGAGAATATCTTCATTTTTTTTTTCTCTTCCCGATTCTCTGAAAAACCCTGACTAATTCACATTATCACAGTGATATCACAATTCAAGTTTTTCCAAAGACTATAGCTGCAAAAAAAAAAGAAGCTACTCAGAATGTAATGCTATTGTGAATGATTGAGAAAGAAAACATTATTACAATTAAGCTACCAGGTTTCAATGTATTTTATTGTTGCTTAGAAAATCTTAGAATACCCAGACTTTACAGAGATTTGATGATCCTAAGAGGAGCTGAACTCATGGACCAAAATAGCTATGCACATAAAAAGTACAATTACTTACCTAAAAAAGATGATGTGGTTAACTTTATATGGCAATCCAAGTGTTATTGGAACAGGAATTTAAAAAATAGCTCAGGGGCACCTAGGTAGCTCAGTGGATTAAGCCACTGCCTTCAGCTCAGGTCATAATATCAGGGTCCTGGGATCAAATCCTGCATCAGGCTCTTTGCTTAGCAGGGAGTCTGCTTCTCTCTCTCTCTCTCTCTCTCTGCCTGCCCTCCGTCTACTTGTGATCTTTCTCTGTCAAATAAATAAATAAATAAAATCTTAAAAAAAAAAAAGAATGCACTTTTAAAAAAATAGCTTAACAGGGGCACCTGGGTGGCTCAGTGGGTTAAGCCGCTGCCTTCAGTTCAAGTCATGATCTCAGGGTCCTGGGATCAAGCCCCACATCAGGCTTTCTGCTCAGCAGGTAGCCTGCTTCCCTTCCTCTCTCTCTGCCCGCCTCTCTACCTACTTGTGATTTCTCACTGTCAAATATGTAAATAAAATATTTAAAAAAATAGCTTAAAAGTATATGATAAAATAATGATATACATATACAAAGAAAAGAAAGATACTATACTGTGAATATAAATTAAGTGAAAATTGTTGAAATAAAGAATACAATAAATGGAGACTAAGATGAATATAGCTGTAAAATGAATAAGTGAGTTGGGAAAAACAAACAAACAAACAAATTAATGACTTCTGCCCAAATGCAGCAGAAGAGAAAAAAAATAAAATATTTAAATAAGTACTGAGATAAATTTTGGAGAATTAAAGAAAGATAAAAGATACCAGACTTAAAATGATGCCAAACATGAGAAATCAGAAACAAAACAAAACAAAAACCACACACACCAAAAACCACTCATATAGGGCACCTAGGTGGCTCAGTGGGTTAAGCCGTTGCCTTCGGCTCAGGTCATGATCTCAGGGTCCTGGGATCCAGTTCCACACGGGGCTCTCTGCTTGGTGGGGAGCCTGCTTCCTCCTCTCTCTTTCTCTGCCTGCTTCTCCAACTACTTGTGATTTCTATCTGTCAAATAAATAAATAAAATCTTTAAAAAAAACACTCATATATATTATGGTGAGTTTTAAGAATATCAAAAACAGCGAAGAGCATAAATGATGCCCAAGAGAAGAACAGATCACCTAAAATGTACAAGAATAATACTGACAGCAGAATTCTCAATAGTAGTAGCATATAAAGGAGACTGCTGGGTGTTTGTATAGATGGAAAAGATATTTGAAACTAGATATTATACATCAAGCCAAATTATTGATTAAATTTGAGAGCACAGTAAAAATACAATGAAGCATGTTAGGTCTTAGAACATTTATCACACAGAGACACACATTTTAGAAAACTTCCTTGGAGGACAGCTCAATTTAGATAGAGAAAACAGAATTATGTACTCAAAGGCACATTTTGAAGGACGGATTGAATATAGTCTGCACTGCAAATATTCTTTAATCGTATGTTCTGAATTTCCTAAATTTAAGAAGTATTTGTTCAAATATTTATCTTTAAATAAACCCTAGGAGACTTTTTCTTGGATTCTGGAAAATCAGTCCATTTGGATACAAATCTTTTTGTCACTGATGGAAATTTTAAGCCCTTAACTGTGGAATGTCTAATGTATTTTTACAGCAATTGTGATTTGCCAATACATGGGTGATGTGTGTGTGTTGTGTGTGTTTATTTTTATTTTTGATGGTTTTACTCTTCTATGAGATTTTTAAGTAGACATAATTTTAATAAATTATGATTTGTTGAAATTTATCTGAGGTTATATATAATAAAATGAAATTTGTGTGAACTGAAGAAGTGCGTCTCCATTTGTTTTTTTTTAAGAGTAGACTGGTCTTTAAAAATTGTCCAAAGAAGTACATTATATTCATTATTAAATTTGATAAAATACAATAAAGTATTTATGGTCATATGGAACCATATCAAATTCTACTATTAATTCATATCAATAATTACCATAAGAGGAAAAAGGGATATTTTTCAAAATGAAAATTAGTGTATTTTTCAAAATATGATATAGTGTTATTCACTGAACAGAGGGAAGAAATGTCAAAGTTTAACACAGTTTACAGAATGTTTTAACATAAATTGAAATTTAACACTGACCAAATTTCACAGTTTTAAGTAAAATGATAGTACTTTAAATCCTTGAAAAGTGGTAAGTGACCCAAAATATTGCTGAGAAAAACAAATTTAACACTACACTAGTCTGAGATGGTTAAGTTATGGTACAACTTGCCATTGTGTATCATCAAATGGTATATTTTTTTCTTTTGGTCTTGTCATTATATTTTATTTTAGCCATTCTGATAAGTGTGTAGTGATATCTCAGTGTCATTTAAATTGCATTTCCTTGATGTCTAATTATGTCAAATTATATTATTTTGATGTTTAATGTTCTGAGCTTTCTCAGTTCAAGACCATGAAGCCACTTAGGAAAAATAAGTTATAGATGCACTCATAGACCAACTCTTATTTAGAAATAAGAACAAACATTACTACCCATTCCAACAAAAAATCGATTTGTTATGCAGTAGGGATTTTATAAATTACCTGACACAACTTATATAGTAAGATGAAATGGGACAGGCGGCTTCTTGCAGCTATATACAACATCATTTAAATTTCAATTTTCAGTATAATTTTTCCAAGGTATACACAGAATATATATTTAATGTAAATTGTGAACATTTTAAACTCTGTATATGGAAATTAATCAATTTTAAGTTTATAACAATCAAAATTAACGGAAGTTTATTTTAAATTAGTTAGCTTTCTCTGCATTGTTGTTCTCTTCTGAGTGGTTAGATTTCATAAATACCGTGCTTTACTTTTATCAGGATATACCCTGGACTATCAAAACCCTTTTCTTGTGCCAGTGAAGCCTAAGAAACAGTCCTGATGAGAGAACCAGGAACTCGAACAGATCATATTTATCCTGAATGTTTCGTCCAAAATGAAGAATACATTTCTGAGGAGCCTCAAGATCTCTGAGA